>NC_067152.1:18220262-18350262 GCF_903995435.1 Acomys russatus | reverse complement strand
GGACTACAACCAAGCAAAATGTAAGAGTTGTAGAGCTCAGTCTGAATGGATACATATATAAACACTCAGGCTCAGAAAACATTGCAGAAGAGAAAACGGAAATATTACAAGAGCCAGAGATTGAGGAGTTTATTATAAGATTGTGTCTCCAAAATATCAGAGCTTATACCATTTGTCTCAAAAACACCAACATGACTGTCCATTGTGAACTGACTTTATGATACCAATGAATATGTCAAACTGGATGGAAAGGGTCCATGAGGTCCCAACAAACTTATTTCTTGTCCAAATCCAGAAGTTCATATTAGAAAACATACATACTAGTTACAATAAATGAAATGTATATATACATATATGTGTGTGGGGATTATATGAGAGGATGGAGGAAAGAGAGGGGAAATATTGCAATTAAATTATAAATTTGGACATTTGTTCAATCATGTTCATAGCAAATTTATTCTGTTATAGCCTGAATCTGGAAACAACCTAGATGTCCCTCAATTGAATAATGGATAAAGAAATTGTGTACATTTACACAATAGAATATTACTAAGCTATTTAAAATAAAAGAAATCATGAAATCTACAGGCAAATGGATGGAACTAGAAAAGATCATCCTGAGTGAGGTAACCCAGACCAAGAAAGACACACATAGTATGTACTTAATATGAGTGGATATAATACAGGATAACCATACTATATTCCACAGATCTGAAGAAGCTGAATAAAAAGAAGGAGCCTAGGGAGGATGCTTAATATTCATTCAGAAGGGTAAATAGAATAGATACGTGAAACTGTTGAAGAAAGGGAGCAGAATGCGAGCCTACCATAGATGTCCTCTAAAAGACTCTATCCATCAGGGGATCTATGCAGAAACTGAGACTCACAGCCAAAACTTGGGCTGAGCACGGGGAGTCTTATGGAAGAGTTGAGGGATAGAAAGATGGGGAAGGCACAGGAGCTGCACAAGGAGACCAACAGAGACAACAAAACTGGGCCCAGGGAGGCCCGCGAAGACTGATGCACCAACCAAGGACCATGTATGGAGAGGACCTAGAAACCCGGTTCAGATGTGGTCCATAGGCAGCTCAGTCTCCATGTGGGTCTCCTAATAGAGGAACAAGTGCTGTCTCTGATGTGGACTCTGTAACCCACTCCTTGATCACTTCCCACAGGTCGGGCAGCCTTGCCAGGCCACAGAGGAAGAGGATGTAGGCAGTCCTGAGAAGACCTGATAGGCTGGGGTCTGATGGTAGGGGAGGAGGGCTCCCCCTCTTTGAGAACCAAGGGAGGGGGGAAGGAGTTTGGCAATAGGAGTAGAAAAGGGAGAGGATAACAATTGGGATGTAAAATGAATTCATTGTTTAAAGACTATAAAAGAATTGGTGCTAAAGTTAAAAAAAACAAAACAAAAAAAAAAAAACCTTTCTTCATTGAATGCAAATAATTAGGTAATGAAAACTAAGAAAAACATGTCTTGTGTGTAAAGTACAATGTAAAAAAAAAAAGGTAAAATAAAAAGTACAGTATAAACTTAAAAAATTATATACTCACAAACACGAAAGAAAAACTGTGATGAAACAGGTTGAGGTCTCTGATGAAGCTTGCTAGTTCTCAGCATTTCCCAGACTTTGAAATGCCTTCAGCGTAAATGGCAAAGGAAAGCACAACTCACTTCAGTGCCTCATCATATCTCCTTTTAGTCACTGAGCAGAAAGCAACGTCTTTAATTATATTTTATTACCTCTGTTTCAGTTTGCTCTCTTCTTGAATCATCCATCTCATTTTATGCAAATATTACATCGATTAAGTCTGTCTCCTAGTTCCTTGTTTCACCCTTATCTTCATGCTTATTTGAGTGTAAGAAAAACTCCACGAAACAGAAGTATTCTATTCTCTTAATGCATCATTTTGCTATTCCCCAAAATCTAAAACATCATTCACAGCCTGAGTCATTTTGAATCTTATCCCATGTATGGTTGGTTTTTCTATTTTGGTTTTTCACTTTCTTAATATTTATCTTATTCAAGTGTATCAATTTGCTGTGAATATTGCTTTCCTTTGCTTCAATGATTGAGCTACGAACAAATCCTGTTGTTACTAATCGTATTGTTTATGCTCAAAATGTGGCATATTTATAATTAAGGTGGGCTTAGAAAAAAAAAAGTATTTTGAAAACTTCATCAAACGCCATATACTAGAAATACTAGTAATTGCTTTACTGCCCTAGTTCAGGAAGGTTAGTTGCTTGAAAGAACAAAGTAATATGTAGTCTGCTGTGGCTGTGAAGTAAAATATTTCACACCGAAAGTGAGGTGTAACACCTCCATTTCACCATTGTTTTGTTTCGTGGTGAGGATTACTGGGCTTGTGTCCTTCGGATCTCAACCTGCTCTCTCTAGAAGCCTCTACAGTCCTTGTTTATTAAAATACCAGTTGGAGGTGATCTAGGTACTGGTCTATCCTAGGTACCAGCTGGACGTCCTCATGGTCTCTGGCACCCATCTTTGTCATTTAATACAGGGGTTTTCTCAGCTCCAGCAATTGCCTTAGGACCCAGCAGCCAACAGTTCTTTTACAATTGAAAGTTTGAAGGACGTTGAGGTGGGAGGAAACAAGGCAGGCTTGAAACTGGGTAGAACTCCGGTTACCAGTATAGAGGACGCAATAAAGACCGCAAGAACCACTAATAACCAGAATGCACTTACAACTAGCTTTCTGTTGACAGTTGGATTAACAATATCCAGATATTTTTTCCAACCTGGCAACCATCTATTAATGCCCCACCTCCTTCCTTCCTTACACCAACCCACACAATGCTTGAGCAAGAATGAATGTATTCACCAACTTTCCGTACAGCTTCTAAATGGATTTCCTGGGATAATCTCTATGTGTTACACTTATTAAATTGTGACGCAACTTGATTTTAGAAAGCTCATTTTAACTACTGGCCAATTGCTAGATTCTAAAAATCATTTGGTGTTTTTGCCTTTGTTTTTTAGTTGTTTTATAACCTAATATCCAGGTCCCACCACAGAAAAATTACAATAGATTGTCTACAACTGGTTACTACTTAAAAGTATTTCCCCCTTGTGTATCTAATGTGTCGCAAAGTTAAGACTTGTAACAATGAGCCATTTTATCACTCCTTTCCCATTGACCAGCTGTGTGAACAAGCAGCCTGAGGCACAAGAGGAGTTATCTTTTGAGGATTAGTAGAAGAGACTTTTTCGGGCTAAGGATAATAGGTGGGCTAGTAGCTAAAGTTGTGACAATAAAATGTGAAGGAAGGGCAGCTGTGTTCCACTTGAAAGGAGATCCATTTACTAAGCTAATAATGCTTCTACTCAGCAAATAAAATGTTTTGCTAAAACATGTTCCTTTTATAGTGATTGATAGAAATAGAAGTATGCTTAAGATCCTAATACAGAGGAGATGATATATTTTTAAAAGGAATAAGGCACAATTTAATACGAATGTTTTGAAAACGCACACAGATATGGGACTGAGTTGTGGACTTTGGTAGTATTGTCATTTCTGTGGGACGAGGATGTGCAGACACAGTGGACCTAAACAATATTCTAAACTCTTTGTGTGTGTGTGATTTGTGTGTGTGTGTGTGTGTGTGTGTGTGTGTCTGTAAAAACCTTAATTATGTAATCTTAGTTAAAGTCTCCAGCTTTTATATCCATTTTTCATTCTCCATTCTTCATATTTAAGTCTTTAATTACAGTAATTGGTTGGCATGCATAACTAGTCAGTGATGTTGTAGGAAACACAGGCAGTCATGCATTTGAAAATCTTTAGGAAATTATGATGTAAATATGATATATCATAACAATGTGATGTACTGCCAGATTTATTTAATACTTTATGTTTTAATTTTATGTTTAAATATGTACATATAACAAATATATAGGAATGAAAAACATTGATAATTGAATATGTCAGAGAGATGCAATTTATTCAATGAGGGCTAATCATTTTGTTAAAATGTTTTTGTATTGGTTTTGATTTTTATAACATACTAAAACTATCTGTTTCATAGTGATAAGATGATAATCATTATCCTATCCCTCATATGTCCCTAGATTTCAAAGGAACTGCTTTCCAATCTCCAGGGAGTAAGGACACCTAAGAACAATATTATTGGACGTCCTCTGTATTCCATACAGCTGATCTTCCTATGGAAGAATACTCAGCTAATCAATACTTATTGACAAACTATAAAGATGCTTTCTAACTTGCTCATAATTTACTTCTTTGTAACCTCCCTTCCTTCATATGCCTCCAGGCCTCAACAATAGCGATAAGCTAAGAGGAATATGTGCATTTGCATCATGCTATGCCCTGGATTTCAGAATAGTAATTTTTTTTCTGATTACCATTACATCCACAATTACAAAACACAAGCCCTGCACCAGCTTACAGTAGTTGCTCGAGGCATAATACAAGAGGCAAGAAATAGCATCACTAGTCAGTTGTTGGCAACAAATGTATCTTTCTTGTTTTTTCATAAGCTCTGTCTCCTTGTCTGAGTTTTGTTCACCTCTGTGTGTATTTATTCTCTGAGGCCAGGGTCAATAACTCATGCCTGTGACACACTTTTTTCTCACCAAGGGTCAAGCATGCAAATGATCATAGCCTATGTACACTAGTACTTTGAATCTTTCCTCGGGTCATAGAGAACATTGTAAGATCTTATATTCTATTGAGCTCAGCACATCCCTAAGCTGCATTAAATAATAGAATTCTCAGATGTCTATGCAAGTAAAATGACTACGGGCAAGCAACTTTCATTGTAGGAGACAAAGAAGGCAATTAGAATCAGACGCTTTGGTTTGGATCTATGTAGCATTTACTCAAGAAAAAAAATCTGTAAATCTTCTGGAACATCTGAGTGAGGGGCCCTCTGAATAAGATTGTGCAAGGCACTAATTGGAACTAGAACCCATGAACTCACTTTTGTAGTTAATTCTTTCAGAATATTAACATTTTTATTTATTGATGCAACATATGTATTTATTGTATATAACACATTGGCTCAGTAAATAGTAATTTGCATGGCCATGCAGACCTAGGTAACATATTATTACGATACAGATATAACTTTGTAGTGAAAACACTTAAAATCCTATGTGGCTATTCATAAGACTACATTTGTTACTTTTCTAGCATTGGTGTTAAAGTAACACTACCAAGGCAACTTACTGAAGAAACAGTTTATTTTCAACTCACAGTGGCAGAAGCTTAGGGTCCGTAATAATGGCTACAGAAAAGCAGAGGGTGGCAATGTGACAATGAGAGTAGCATCTGAGAGCTTACATCTTGAACAGCCAATGAAAAGTAGAGAGCAAACTGGAACTGGTTTGAGCACTTTGGAAACTTCAAAACACACCCTCAGTGAAAACCTCCTAAACCTACCTAAACAGGACGACCAACTCCAGTCACGTACACAAATATATGAACCTAGGGACAATTCTCATTTAAGCAGCCAAATGTTGCATCGTTTTTCTTCCATATCCATCCCATTCTCAAGAACTCGCCAACTTAGTCCTCCTGTGTGACTGATACTGAAGGTCTTCTGACTTGTGTGTCTTCATATCTCCACCTTCACTACCGCTGTCCACTATAACTACATCCTCTGCCTTGAGGAACTAACTTTTTAAGGTACCATATACGAGTGAAATCATTATGTGTTCATGTCTCTGTGCTTGCATATTGCACTTGAGGGAACTTGCTCCAATTTCTACATCACCACAGAGAACAGGATTCTCTGGGTTGATGCTAAATATTGTATCACTGCGTATCACTATTAAAAAAATAACACCATAAGGCCAGATGTGGTGGTGCATGCCTTTAATCTCAGCACTTGGGAGGCAGAAGCAGGTAGATCTCTGAGAGTTCGAGGCTAGGCTGACATGTAGAGTGAGCCCAGGTAAGCCAGGGCTGCTACAAAGAGAAACTTGTCTTGAAAAACAAAACAAAAAACAAAAACAGAAATAGAAAGTGCAGATTTTTGTGAGTTCAAGGCCAACCTGGTCTACAAAGTGAGTTCAGGAAACTCAGAGCTGTTACCCAGAAAAACCTTTTATTGAAAAAACTAATAATAATAATAATAATAATAATAATAATAATAATAATAATAATAATAATAATAATAATATCAGCAGCAGCAGTAGTAATATAATTGATAATGATTATTATTACATTTAATATGTGTATGTTTGTGTGTCTGTATGCATGTAGAAGTCAGAAATCAACTTGTAGACATCACTTTTCTCCTCTCATGTTGATCCAAACTACCAAACTCAGGCAGTCAGGCTTGAAGGTAGTCAGCTTTATCCACTAAGCCATCTCATTGGCCCCATATATCACATTTTTTATTCATTTCAACTATTGATATAGACCACTAAGTTAATCTCATATTTTAGTTATTATGAATAACGGTGAGATATATGCAGCCATACAAATGCATACAGTGTTTCCTCTTGAAGTTCTTTCAACTCCTTTGGATTTTTTGGGGGGAGGGTGGGGGCAGCAGTTCAAGAAAGGGTTTCCCTATATAGTTGCTCTGGCTGTCCTAGACATGCTTTGTTGATCAGGCTGGCCTCAAACTCACAGAGATCCGCCAGCCTCTGCATTCTGAGTGGTGGGATTAAAGGTGTGCGTCACCGCACTGGGCTCACCCAGCTTCTCATAGTAATGCATTTTACATTTCTGCCAACACTGAACGTGTGTCCCATTTTCTCTCCCTCCTCGCCGTGACATGCAAGCTATTGCTACCCATTTGGCTGCCAGGCGTTCTGGTAGATATGAGGTGGTGCCTCATGTGGTTTCCATTTGTATTTCTCTGATGATGAGAGCTGGTGAGCACAGTATGTTGAGTGTCTCTGTGTTTGGAAATGGGATTTGTAAGGACTTGCTCATGTCCTTGGCTTCCTGGCTTAAGCAAGGCCAGATTGGGACATATTCCTTGCATCTCTGATGTAGTTAATTATAAATTTGTATTATCAAGAAGCTGCTTCCTGTCTGATTCTCGGGTAAAGATCCTATCTAGTGAAAAGGAAAGATGTCCTGCTCATCTTTGTCTTTCCTTGTGTGATTCCTTCTCTTGCTTTCTTGGGATTAACAAGCTAGGAAACAGGTTTTCGCCAATAGGCAGGAGGCTAGCAAAGACGCTTCTACTTTTCTCTACAGGCTCATTTGTTATGGATGCTTTGAGACCTGGAACAAAGCTTTCCAATAGAAAGGAATGTGATGTAAGCACTACACATCTAATTTTAAGCTCAACAGCTATATTTTAAAAGAAAATATTGTATGGGATTTCATGCAGTTTCTCACTCCGAGGTCACATATCAGCTCAGACTAATCACACGCTGTGTGTTCCTGAGGCACAGATGACTAAAAAAGTACCTACTACATAGTGAATGTTTAAAATACTGTTCTTATTTTAGGGGGCAGCTAAAAGAAGTGGCAAATGCTTGGATTACTCTCTATCTAATGATGTTTCAAGGTGCACAGTATAGCACAGCACATGAGAAGAGCTGTTCCCTGGATCTTATGGAAG
Organism: Acomys russatus; assembly: GCF_903995435.1. Classification (NCBI taxonomy): domain Eukaryota; kingdom Metazoa; phylum Chordata; class Mammalia; order Rodentia; family Muridae; genus Acomys; species Acomys russatus. Next base: position 18,342,692 of record NC_067152.1, on the reverse strand, counting down.
GGGAGTTTATGTGTCACTTCAAGCCTCGTCCACATCTTAGTGCTTGTTCTCAGGTCAGTGTGCCTGCTATAAAGTGAAAAACGAGACTACTGACACTTTCCTTCAGGAAACAACACCCTCTTCTCTCATTCCAGTACATGCCTGGTCTCCTACAAAGGGAGAGCTACTTTCCCTTTAGTATTTCACAGAAGCTGTTCACAAGTAATGACTGTGCATTTTAAGGGCTCCGAGTATCTCAGAACAGTTGAACAGGGAAGTTCAAACCACACCTCAACTGAGACCGAATTGTGTCTTTTGTCCTCCGTCAGGTATTGCCAATTCATACACGTGTTGTTACTTGATCTTCCCGCAGCCCCTGTCCCCTCAGCTCCCCTATCTACTAGACACGTCACCCCCACTCACCCCTTCCACGCTGAGCATTGCATCTTGCAGCAACATTTCCCATGAGCTATCAGCCTTCCTACAACTTTCCCTTAAAGGCTCTTTCTTTCCCTCTCACATGCCTGCTTCCTAGTTTCCTGGAGAATGTACACATTGCCTTCCCCAAATATGTATATATATGAAGCCAAATTTTACAAATAATAAAACACATTATTTATGTCATTGCATTAATTAGCACATTTCTCATTCATTTATATTCTAACTATCCAACAACGTGTTTTTTTCAGTTGTGTTGCGATGCTATAGTGTGTGACCATAAATATAAATGGAGAATTAATTTGGAAGCAAAAAAAAACTTATTCTAATTAATAATGTTTTAAAGAGTAATAGCTACTGTCACAGTTTTTGATTAAGTATTATACAGAAAGATTATTGGCCTCTTCAATTTCACTACCCAGTATCAAACATCAAGAAAAGAAATGCTGTGCATACCTGCTTTTTACTTTGCAAACCCATCTTTAAAGTAAAAAAGTCACACTCTGTGTTGCATGATAAATAATTCACTCTAGCATTATTGAACCCTAAACCTTAAAATTCTGACCAAGATTGCCGTGGGTATATGTAACTCCTATTTTGACTTTTCCTGCCAGCAATAAATTATAGAAGAATGTGAGGAATACATGCATAAGATAGTGGGAAGTGATCTCCAAGGCCTAAAACAACAGCGCTGGGGCCAACTCAGTACTCCAATACTTACCTAGAATTTGTCAGAGCCTGAATTTGAGCTCCAGGACTGGAAAAGTATAAGAATGATAGAGGGAAGGATTATGGGAGGGAATCAGAGAGGTAGGAAGGGACGGAGGGAGGAAGGGAGGGCGGGTGGAAGGAAGGAGAAAATTGGGCCAGAATTTATGCACTTGAATCTGTGCTATTTCAGCTGCTAGCTCTTACATATTAAACAATCTATCAAAACATATTGTTTCTCGATTCTATTATTTATAAAGTAGCACTAATATCATTAATTAATCAAGGAAATTGGGTTAGAATGTTCATATTTCATAGATAAACAAATGACTCAGATTTAAAAAAAAATAGGGTCTCATGTATGTCAGACTGGGCTGCAACTCGACATACAGGCAAGGATAACTTTGGACTTTATACCATTTTGCCTGTATCTCCTGTCTGCTAAGACTGTATGTATGAACCATTACCCAGTATGTAGATTTATGCCATGGTGGTGTATTGGGTATACAACACAATGCTTCATGCAGTGATCAAACATTTACTACCTTAGTTACATTCCTGTCCTTAGAATGTTCTTGACGTGTAGGAGGCAGGCAGGGAAAACTTTATTGACAGTGTTTTTTTATTATCATTAATTTAATTATCTATTCACTTCTAAGTATAATGTTAAAATATGTTTTTAAGTATATCTCAACCAAAATTCTCAAACTTGAATTTGCTTCAGTTTTCTAACAAAAATTAAAATGTGAAAATATAAAGATGCTATTCAAATAAGACAAATCCAAATTAATTCCATAGTTACAGGAGTTGTTCTACAAATATCACCCATTGTTATTATGATTATTCACCACTTACCTGCATAGGGTTTCATTCGGTTATAAAACCGTGCAACTTAATTTCTTTATTCTGAGAAAAATAAAGATAGCCCATGAATTCACTCATTTTGTAAATCGTGTTTCTTCACTAGCTATACTGAAGCTTGTAACTGGGTTCATCACAGTGTTTGAATATCCTCGAAACTCACATGGCACCAGTTTTGACCATTCTTGGTCACTAAATTGTTGGGCCAGAGAATAATCGCATTTCTGTTCATATTATATCTTATTCTTTAACATTTTTTTTTACTATGCCCTCATGTTATCTAGCCTATATAACTTAATATTTACATATAAAACATCTCAGAACCGAAATACGTCTTTATTAGAAAATATTTGAAACATAATAAGTAGGCAAGTAATATCACTATCTCAGATCATGATATAAGAAGATCCAATGAAGTAGGAAAAATAGGATTACAGAATCTGTAAACTAGGAAGCGTGATGGAAGCAGAAATTATCTTAAGGCTGGAAGTTTAGCAGAAGCTGTGTCTTGGTCATGCTAATAATATTTTTTTTTTAATGTATAGTTGTCCACCTATAGGCTATGAAAGTGGAAGAATGGGAGGAAAACAAAGATATCTGAAGGATGAGTCTATTATACGGTCAATGATGTGGCATTGTAAACAATGATGATTTCAAGGTTGAAGAATAAAACAAAAAACAAAACGAGGCACTATTTAGTAGTGATCTCAGTAGGGTCTCTAGATACTGTGCGTATGAAATGAGATTTCATTCTCTTTTTTTCTTGGTTTTACGAGACAGAGTTTCTCTGTGTAGCCTTGGCTGTCCTGGACTCACTTCGTAGACCAGGCTGGCCTTGAACTCACATCGGCCTACCTGCCTCTGCCTCCCGAGTGCTGGGATTAAAGGTGTGCACCACCACGCCCGGCAAGATTTCAGTCATGAAAACAGACTACTTTGCAATTTTAAGTGAAGCTGTAGGCACAATGTGAATATTAAAACGGTAAAATGTTTTATGTATGTAATGAATTAGATTATGTTATTTTTTTCATATGCGTCAAAATAGTTTAATCTTCATTTCCTAATTATAGAGTCCATGTACTTTCTTTTCTTGTTGCTGTGATAAAATTCTCTGACAAAAGAATCCTAAAAGACATATTCTGGCCTATACTGCAAGAGTGCAGACCAACATGGCAGGTGGTATTAAGGTGGCAAGAGCTTGAAGCATCTGTTTGCATTCAGTCTACAGAAAAGAAGCAAAGAGTAAACAGGACGGGGGACTAAGCTGTAGAATTCAAAGGTCCACAGCCGAGTGACTCACTTCCTCCAGCAAGACTCTTCCCCCTAATGGTTCCACAATCTTTCCGAACAGTGCCACCAGCCGGGAGACCTACTGTAAAAACACATGAGACTATGGGGGAACATGTCCCCATTCAAATCACATCCTTTAGTATTATCTATATATGAATACAGACAAGATGGTCTGTCTACTCGCCAAGTAATGCATAAACGTAAAAATTAAAGAATACGACAACCAACCAAAGATATTTAATTTATATGTTAGCACATGAGATGTGAATCTAGGTCTATTGAGCACTCTTGCCAATGACATTGCAGAGACAAGTTTCTAAGATTTCATAGAGTAAATAACTCCTTGTAGACATAAGTAGAAGTAATGATGAACGTGTGTACAAGTGGAATCCATGCTGGTCACTGCCTAAGCTGGCTGTTCGCAGAGTAGTTATTGTGTATCTTGCCTGTGATGACCTTCAGTATTACCATGAAAGTGCTTACATTTCTTTATGAACAGCTCAGATTCTTATCACATCATGAACTATTATATCATGCTTACAATCTTGCTCTCATGTTTCTAATTTTAGAATATTGCAAGTGAAGTAATAAATAACTTATCATACCAGCCTGACTTCTTATGTTATTATTTTCCCTCTTTATGCTTTTATTTATTTACTTATTTATTTATTTATATTACATTCTGGTGGCAGCCCCATCCCTCCTCACCTCCCAGTTCCACCCTCCTTCCCTCTTCCCCATCCTCCTTCCTCTATTTCTCAGAAAAGGAAAGCCCCTTGCCCACCTACCCCAGCTCACCAAGTCACATCAGACCTGAGTACGCTCTCTTGCCCTGTGGCTGGCAACGTAGTCCAACCGAAGGGAAGTAATAAAAACACTGGCAAAGGAGTCCCCAGCTCCCTTCCATAGAGGACCCCATAAAGCCTAAGCTACCCATCAACTATGACTTTATACTGGTCCTATGTCCAGTTCATGCAAGGTCTGTGGTTGGTGCTTCAGTCTCAGCAGGCCCCTCTGTTAGTTAGGTAGTTAGTAGGTCAGTTAGCTCTGTTGGTCTTCTTGGTCTTCTTATGAAGCTCTTGTTACCTCCAGGTCCCTTTCTCCTCCCCCAATATTTGGCTGTGAATTTCGGCATCTGTTTCTAGGCACTGCTGGGTGTAGCCTTTCAGAGAACAACAGAGATAGTGGTTGAAGAGAGGGAACCAGGTAGGAGAGGAAATACAGAGAGATAAGGACGGGGATCAAATCTAGCTGGGGGTGGGGCACAGGACAAAAGAGAAACTGTGGGCAGGAGCATATGTGTGCCTCCCCCCCCCACTGCCTCTCTTATTATGATCCCTTATTTTTGTTTTTTTTTTGTTGTTGTTGTTTGTTTATTTGTTTGTTTGATGTAGGGTTTCTCTGTGTAGGTATGGCTGCCCTGAAACAAACTCTGTAGAACAGGCTGGATTCAAACCCACAGAGATCTACCTGTCTCTTCCTCGTAAGTGCTGGGATTGAAAGTGTGTGCTACCATGTGCTGGCTCGTGATTCCTTCTTATGAAAGATTAGTTTTATACAAACATATGCAAACAAAACAGAACAGAACAAAAAAATAAGCGTCTTGAGATTCCGTGTGTGGCATCCATTTGCTGTACAGTAAGTTTCCAGAGACCCTGGATCTTACAGCCTTTTTATTTCTCTCCCTTTTCTATGTTTCTTGAGTCTTAGATTCAGGACTTGTTTTGTGGATGTAGCAAGTGCTCATGTATTTTCTGCACTTTAAGTAATTGTCTATCACTGTTATAGTCTCTGCTGAAAAAAGTTAGCTTATTTACTGAGGGATATATTTGCCAGTTGATGTGAGGATAAGTGTACTTATAGACACTTATATTAATTTAGGAAAAGGACAGAAAGGATAAGAACAGTTGTCTTAGTTTGCAGCATCAGGTTTGAATCCCCTCCTATGCAGAAGGTTTTAAGTACAATTAGACATCTATTGGCTACCTCCAAGATGTGAGTGTCACTATTACACCATTTGAAATGTTGTCCTGGAGTGGTCATTGCTGTTCACAGTTGAGTAGGGCAATTGGTTGCTTTGCCTCTTGGCAGCTTACATAGACCTTGCTGATATCACGAGAGCTAGTTTTCTGAGAGGAGGCTGTCACATAGTTCCTGCTTTATTCCTCTAAATACTGTGTCTTCAGTTTGTCATGTTTCCAGCAATAGGGGAAGGCAAACAAGGGCAATGGCAATATCTCATGTTGTTTTGGAGTCCTTTGGGCCTCCACGACTAACTTCCAGGGGGGATTCCAATGCCTGACACCAGGTTTATTTTGTTAGACAGTCTATGGTTCTTGTGGGGCACACTACCACCCAATATGACAAACATATGAATGTGTATGTGGTTTATATTCAACCATAAATGTGTGTGAGTGCATGCGTGCGTGCATGTGTGTGTGTGTGTGTGTGTGTGTGTGTGTGTGTAGTGTAGTGTGTTTGATTTTTGTGTAAGAATACAAAACAATGTTTTCCCCTGTGTTTAAAAACATTTTTAGTACTATTTATGTCTCCCTCCTTCCTCTATTTCTCCCCTCTCTAGTTAAATCCTTCCCACCAGTTTCCCAATTCACAGCCTCATAGGACCTGTCCATTCTAGAATTCCTTCTTCTCTTTTCCCTTATCCCACTACTTTTTTTTCCTCTAAAATCTCTCTCTCTCTCTCTCTCTCTCTCTCTCTCTCTATATATATATATATATATATATATATATATATATATATATATATATATATGTGTGTGTGTGTGTGCAAGTGTGTGTGCCCATGCTTGTGTGTATGTGTGCTTGTGCACACAGAGAGGGCAAATAGAAAGCTTCACATCTGTTTTTATTTCTGTGTGTGTTAATCCCCTGAGACAGTCTCTCATGGAACCTGAAGCTCACAATTTTTTAGACTGGCTGCCAGGAGCCTCAACAATCCTCTTATCTTAGCATCCCGCAAAGCTAGAGTTACACAGGAGATCATCACCACAACACATTATTTTTTAATGGTTTTAATGTGAAAATTGTATTGGATCAACTAAAGAAAATATGTGTTAAAATTATAGATCATTTCCTAAAAGGCTACTTTTTAAATGTTGTTTGTGATATAATAGAAAACACCATGTATCACTTTACAAATACATGTATTCTATTGAATTGGCTCTATTTTTACTCTGAGGCAGACCCTTGAAATGCAGTGCAGGGTTGGCCTTGAACCTATGATAGCCTGCCTTTGCCTTTCAAGTGCTAAGATAAAGGCATGTGCCAACACATGTGACCTCACAACAAAACTATTCCTATGCCTCATTTATTACAAGTTATTTCAAAATTTGAAAGAAAGGGAGCATGCAACAGCTGGCTATGTAATAGGATCCATTTGTAAAGGAAGGAGTTGCAGTAAACATTTTAAAAATATGCATTATTGTGCCTTCTAACTGAGATACTTTAAATAAGAAGGAAAATGTTAAAGCATTTTCTAATTTTATGAATAGTTCCAAATTCAAAACAAAGTCAATCACCAAGGCCCTTCAGAAAATGCATCTTCCACATACCATGACCTTTATTTTCTTAGTGGAAGATTAGTAACATGTATCTTAGCAACCACACCTGGCCTGAGGGCTCCTGGGAGAGTCTTGGCAGAATTCAAGGTAAGATGTGTTAAGCTTAGATTGAATGCCAATAAACTGTACACAGCTTTGACTCTCAAAAAATACCAATACTTTTTCTAAATGGGGGATAAAAGAAAGAAGAAAGAGAAGACAGTAAGAAGGAATAAAAACATCAATGAGTACCTCATTACTCAATTATGAAAACAAATAATCTTCTAATGAAGCAAACATAAACTTTAGTAAACCAACTTATTTGCTCTGTTGCCAGAAAATAGTTGGAAGATTTTGGGTTTCTGAACAGAGCTATGGTTCAAAAAATTAGTGTATAGTGAATACTTGTAAAAAAAAAAATAAAAATAAAAATAAAAGAAGTCAACTATTTTAAACTTTAAACAGGAACTGCTAATGTCTGTGTGTAATTTGGAAAGATCTCCACACAGTGTTTCATGGACAATGTCATCAAAAAAAATACACAGAAATAACATTCCTACTGAAGCCAGATATTGGTCGTAACATGTTCACTAATAAGTTTAAAAATGAATATATAGTAATAGATTAGAAACATCGGTATAGCGCTCCATTGTTCTCTTGTGCATGGAAATTGGAAATGGGTATAAAAGATGGCCTCAAGATTTTAGCAGGTGTAGAATTTTGAGAAATTTTCAGAATCTGACAGTTCTATCTGAAAGAAGTCAGGGCATGTCTATTGAGAGACTAGGGATTGGTTTATAACGTGCACAAAATATTAAAGAGGAAAGACATTCTAGAGAATGGGTGTTGGGGAGAGGCACACAAACAGTTAATTTGGTTTGTGAGCTGTGATACAGCTCAGGCACAGAATGCCTGCTTGGCATGCAGTATACCCTGGGCATTATCCCCACACTAAAACAAAATAAAAAATAAAGTAAATGGTTGTGGTGTTTTAAACACCTGTAACACCTGTCATTGAGGAGAGAGATGCAGGAAAATCAGAAGTCTGTATTTCGGTGTCACAGTAAGTTCCAGATTAGGCTGGACAAGTTGGCAACCTAAGAAACCTGTCTCAGTTTTTTAAAAGGGGGTATATTCTAGGGCACTTTAAAATTAGTGATCTGGAGACCTGGCTTACCTGGTTTTTTTTTTCAAACAAGTGGAATGGAATACTAGTCTTTCATGAACATTTGGTGTTCTTTTTTGTTTTTTTTTTAATCACATCACAGATTAGAATCACTTAGCTCAAGGCCTAGTCCATTCGTGGCCAGTAGATGATGGGGAAGGAGACACAAGGCATTTTGCAAAGGTTGCTGCTTTGAGCTGCCTGTAAGCACAGCGATCCGGAGGCTGAGGGGGAGAGGATCACTATGATTTAGAACCAGCACCAGAAAGGCCTCTTTTCAAAAGCAATTAACAACAACAACAACAACAACAACAACAACAAAAAAGATACATTCCCTCATTTTGCCAACGAGATGATGGTGATCATAACTTGGATTTAATATTAAAGAAGTTTATATGAGCTGCCTTATAAAGCTACTACCCTATGGCAAATTCCTTGTTTTAAAGATTTGTTGTTGGATATTAATGTTTCTGGGACAACCCAATGTCTTATATTTATCTGAGGGCATGTGTTCGCACTGGCTAACTTGCAAGTACTGAAAGGAAAGGAAAGGCTGTGACAAGATTTCACTTAGGAGAGAGAGAACAAGAGAGAACGAGAGAGGAGGCAGAGGCTGACAATGGTTGACACTGAGAGTAGCTGTTATACAATGGTGCTATTTTTCAATGGATCCAGGATTAGCTCTAGATGTGTGCATTTTTTTTTAAATCGTTCTAAGATAATTTAATTTGGAATTCAAAGACAACAATTATCCATGCCATTAAAATAAATCAAATGAGGGAAACCAAAACGCTGACCAATAAAAATACGCTAAGGTGATTGAGAATTTGCAATACACTACCAAAAAAAATAAAAAATAAAAAATAAAAAGGTAATAGTGCCCTCACCAAATAAATTTCAGTGAGTAGAAGATACTCACAAAACTCCTAACCACTTCTCATGTAAGCTTTGAGGCAGACATAGGGTCAAGCTGTCTCGAAGCTTGCTAAGAACGAACTGTAGTCTCAGATCTGGCAGAAGCAGTTAGCTGACAGACTCCAGCTGTTAACTTTTCAAGTGTAGCTTAGAGAAATGATGACATCCATGGTCATGCTGCCCTTTCACTACCCTCAGGGTGGAACCTAGCCACTGAAGAAGTTTTGTAGTGATGATGAGAACACAGTCAGATCTTAGCTGATAGTGAGCAAGGTGGCACTGCAGAGGCTCCACCACCACCACTTTCTTCTGGTGCCACGTTCCTGAACCAGTGTTTGCTGGGAAATCTCCAGGGACTGGAAGAGAGTTTGTCGCTCTACATTATGGTGTGGGATGGCCCCTGTTCCACCCTATTTTTTTCCATTTACAGTTGCCATTTTATTCTCTGATAACTATAAGCTGCACTGCTGAAGAATCAGGATTGGGGCCTGGAGGGACAGCTCAGGGGGTAAAGCTTACTGTGCTATTCTGAGAGACTCAAGTCTGGTTCCCAGCATCATGTGACTCGGCTCAGAACCACCTCTAATTCAACCTCAGCAGAATTTCACATTTCAGACCAGCAAGGGAGCCTGCACACAAGTGCATATACTTGTACACAGACATGAATGTATATGCATAAATAAAAATAATAAAAATACAGTGCATGTTTGTTTTCTCCTATTCGATGTGTTTAGTTTAGTTTAATTTAATTATTATTTTAAGTGCCTGTCTGTTTTCTAAGGAGATCGTGATGGAAAGAGTGTGGATTTGGATGGTAGGAGCGGTGGTGAGGTTCTGGGAGTAGCTGAGAGGGGGGAAACTGGAATGAGTATATATTATATAAAGAAACATACTTTTAATAAAATAAAAAATAAGAAAATATTTTAGGGATAAATACCTAATAAAAATTGGGTTATTAAATTTTTGAAACTCTTATTGAACTAAAGGTTGAGAGGAGGGCATGGGGACCCATGTCTTCAATCTTATCACTTAAAATGTTTAGGCAGGAATATTGCTATGAGTCCAGAACATAACATACACACATACACACACACACAAACACACTTGTTCAAACACACACACACACACACAACACAGTCACAAACATTCACTCTCATTAACAACACTAAATTAAAATGCAAAATATTTCTGATTTAGATGAAGAGTATGCAACCTCTTTATAACGTTTTTGAACAGTAGTGTTCGGTTCTACCCCAGGTCTCTGGGCTCTCCAGCCTTTGGTTCTTGGTTACCCAAGCCATGTCGGTGTGAATTCCTTTACATGGTGTGGGCCTTCTGTCAAATCGAACATTGGTTGGCTACTCTCACAATTTCTGTGCCACCATTGCCCTAGCATATTTTGCAGGCAGGAAAGATTGTAGGTAAAGGTTTTTATGACTGGGTTGATTTCTACATTTCTCTTTCAGTAGCCTGCCAAGTACCTTCCCTCACCAAAGAGACCAGAACATAAAGGTGAAGGCTCCTTTTAGACACCAGCTTGACTTCTCCATGTTCAATAAATTGTGGGGGGTGTTGCCCTCAGCAATGCGGCCATGATGTTAGGTTGTGGAAAGCAACCCTTTATCTTACCAACAACTTGGGATATTCAGGGATTTCAGATATCCCCTTGGCCAACAACTCAACTGAATGCAAACCAGTCCCTCCAACGGAAGTCTTCCCTGGGTATAACATAGCTGGCTAAGACTCCATATCCCCTCTAGTAGAAGTCCTCACTAGGGTCACCTTATGGATTTCAGAAAGTTTCCAGTACACCAGTTTTCTATACCTTCTTCCCAAAAGACCCCAATTTTAGACATCTCTCCATGCACTCTTTCCATCCTTCAGACCCCTACATGATTCATTTCCCCCCATCATACCTATCTGCTCCCAGTAGACCCTTAAAATCTGTTTTCTTCTTCCACAGAGATCCATGCATACCCCTCCCCAGACCCTTCCTCTTTACCTAACATTGCTAAGTACAGATTGTAGCTTTGTTATCATTTATTTAATAGCTAGTACCCACTTATAAATGAATACACACCATATTTGTCTTTCTGGGTCCAGGTGACATCACTCAGCATAATGTTTTTCTAGCTCCATCCATCTGCCTGCAAACTTCATGATATCATTTACTTAAAATAAGGGCCGAGTAGTATTCCATTGTATAAAGGTAATACATTTTCTTTATGTATACTTCTGTCAAGTGACATCTAGACTGTTTCTAGTTTCTGGCTATTTTGAGAAAAAAAAAAAAAGCTGCAATGAACACAATTGAGCAAGTGTCCTTATAGGATAGGGTACTGTTTGTTTTATACCCAAGACAGGTATAGATATTGATGTAGATCCAGTGGAACTCCCCGAGGAAATGACTTCCGGCGTGGCTTTGCACATTTGTACTCCCACCAGTGATGGAGGCGTTTTCCCATTGCTCCACATCCTCCACAGCAGGGTCCCTATCATTTGTGCTGTTGATCTTAGCCATTGTTATAGGCGTAAGATGGAATCTCAATCTTTATCCCTGCATATCTTTTATACAAGATGAATTTGCTATCAAAGTTTTTGTGAGTGGGTTGGCACTCACCTCCCTCTACTAGGAGTCTTGTCTAGTTACAGGGTGTCTTCCTCACTCACTACGGCCCTTGCTATTAGCAGTCTGCTAGAGTCCCCCTCATATCCCACCCAATCCTCATACCCTGGCTTAGGTCTCCATCTTGTCACAGAGATGACCACAACCACAGTTTCTCTCTTCTCTGCAGGCCTTCTGTCCTCCTGCCTCTGCTATCCCCAGGGCTGATCTCCACCCTCATATCTCTCTGCACTCCCTCTTCTACTTTGTTTCCTCTCTTCAGCCATACCTCTGTCTTTTCCGTTTCCCCATCCTTCCATGGATCATCCTTGTTACTTCCTTCTTGGGTCTTGTAGGCTTTGAACATTTTCAAACCTACTTCACTTGGGGTTCCTTAATGCTTATACCTCCCTTCCAACCTACCTACTCTAGATAGGAGAAAAACGAGGTTAATGAGAACAAGAAAAGTAGACTGGCATCCCACTGGCATCATTGGTAGGATTCTAGCAAACACACTAAGCAGCACACCAGCAGTTCAGCAAAAGTGACTGCAATCACAGCTGCTGGAACAAAAAGCAGCAGCCAGAACCTCAAAACATTTACTGGAATAGATCTTTCTAGGAGTGTCTCAAAATGGATTGATGAACAGCCAATACCAAAAAGACAAAAAAGCCCAACCTCCTGTTTTGGAGCATACATATACATGTACATGTACATATACATATACATATATATACATATACATACACATATACATATACATATAAATATAATATGCATATACATTTGCATATGCTTATGCATACACACACACACACACACACACACACACACACACACACACACACACATATGTCATATAATCTTCTCAGAGTCCGTACTCTGATGTTTATTGGCTGGCAAAGACCATGCCCCAACAAGAGGCAGTTCCTCTTCTAGTGGACAAGCATCACCTGTTCTCTCACAAGTTTTTTCCAGCAGAAAAACATTTCACACCCTCACATAAGTCTGTGTCACATCCCACACTTGGGATAAAAAAAAAAAAAAAGCATATTTACATCCACAGGGTCTGGGCATTGTAGTATATTTATCCTGTAGTATATGGCTAAAGTCCACTTATAAGCGAGTGCATACCATGTGTGTCTTTCTGGGTCTGGATTACCTCACTCAGCATGACCTTTTCTATTTCCATCCTCATAACGATAGAGCAGAGATTGAGGGAATGTCCACTCAATGCCAGGCACAACACAAGACTCACCCCACAGGGGAGAGCCAACCCCAATACAAACAATACTCTGCTATGCTTGCAGGCAGAATCCAAGCAGAGCTGTCCTCTGAGAGGCTCCGCCTAGCAGCAGTTTGAAACAGATGCTGAGACTCACAGCCAAACATTGGGTGATACATAGGGAGTCATGTAGAAAAGTGGGGGGAAGGAGAAAAGGACCTGGAAGTGACAGGAGCTCCACAAGAAGACCGGCATAGCCAACTAACCAAGACCCAGAGGGGCTTACAGACACGGAAGCACCAAGCAAGGACCATGCACGGACGGCGGCACTTAGCTCCCCCCTCTCCTAAACAGATGTAGCCAGTCAGCAGCTCAGGCTTAATTTAATATGGGTCCTCTAGCAAAGCAAGCAGGAGCTGTCTCTGACATGGACTCTGTTGCCAGCTTTTTGATCACTTCTCTCTGGCAAGACTGCCTTGACAGGCCACAGGGGTTGAGGGGTAACTCAGTCCTGATGCAACTTGATGAACTGAGGAGCATGGGAAGGGGGGCTCCCTTTTTCTGATGAATAGGAGAGGGGACATGGGTGTGATGGAGAGATGGTGGGATTGGGGGGGAAAGGAAGGAGAGGTCTAAAACCAGGATGTAAAGTGAATGAAAAAAAGAGATAGAATTCCAAAATGGGTTTGATTGCATTTCCCTGATGACTATGGATGCTGAACATTTCTTTAAATGTTTCTCAAACATTTAAGTATCTTCTATTGTTAATTCTTTATTTAGATGAATATTGCATTTTTAATTGGATTATTTTATTTTTTTTATATTTAGTTTCTCAATTTATTCATGTATTTGGATATTAGTCCATTACCAGATTTGAAATTGGTATAAAAAAAAAAAATCCCATTCTGTAGGCTGTTGTTCTGTCCAATTAGTAATTTCTTTTGCCTTAAAGAAGCTTTTCAGTTTCATGAGGTCCTATTTAATTGTTGGTTTTAGTGCCTGCACTATCTGTACTCTGATTAGGAAGTTGTCTCCTGGAACAATGTGCTCCAGACTATTCTTCACTTTCTTCTCTATCAGGTTCAACATTTCTGGGTTTATATTGAGGTCTTTGCTTCATTTGGACTTTGTTCGGAACTGCAGCTGTGCTGGTACTGACCATTACTTGTTTTTGTCTGCAGTTGAAATGTTACTTGTTTTTCTCTGCTGTTGAAACATTGTGCTCCACTGGTTGCCTTCATTTTCCTTGTTTTGAGTCTCATTATTTAGCCCTTGGTTTGCCTCCTCTTGGGGACTTTCCACAGTGCTGTTCCATTACTGGTTCCTCCCCCTTATAAGCCAGCTCTGTTACTCCCAATGAACGATAGTCTCTTAGCACAAATGACCCATTGCTGTGTCGTCTTTTCAATCTGCAGACCCTCACTGTAGCCTAGACTAGCCACGCGGGCGCTGCATACTGTAGTTTTGTGTAGGGTGATGAATATGGGTCTGAATGTAGTCTTCTACATGGAGGCATCCTATTTAATCAGCACCATTTGTTGAAGATGTTGTCTTTTTTCCAGTGTCTATCTCTGGCTTGTTTATCAAAATTTGGATGTCCATATATGTTTGGTTTGGATACATGTTTGGATATTTTATTCATTGTGTCTGTTTATATGGCAATACCATGCAATTGTATTACTCTAGCTCTGTAATTCAACGTGAAATCAGAAATGGTGATACTGACAGCACTTCTTTTGTAGTTCAGGAATGGTTTAGCTATCCTTGGTTTTCTGACTTTCCATATGGAGTTGAGAATTGTCCATTCCAGATCTGTAAAGAATTTAATTGGAAATTTGATGAGGATTGCATTGACTGTAGATTATTTTGGGTAGGATGGTCATTTTTACTGTGTTAACCTTACTGATCCATGAGCATGGAAGATCTCTCCATTTTCTGATGCACTTTCCAATTTCTTTCTTTAAAGACCTGATATTTTATCATACAAGTCTTTTATTTGCTTGGTTAGAGTTCTCTCAAGATATTTTTGTTGCCCTTATTTTTTCTCAATCTGTTTGTAATTTGTATATAGGAAGACTACTATTTTTTATAGTAAATTTTGTATCCATCTACTTTGCTGAAAGTGTTTAATCAGTTGTGAGAGCTCCTTGGTGGAATTCTTAGGGTAACATTTTACCATCATTCCCTTCTACAAATAATTATACTTTTACTCCTTTCTTTCTAATTTGTATCCTCTTCCTCTCCTTCAGCTGGTTTCTCACTCTAGCTAAAACTTCAAGTACTATATTGAATAACTATGGAGAGATAGCACAACCTGTCTTGTTACTGATTTTAATGGAACTGCTTTGAATTTCTTTCTAATTTGATGTTGGCTGTAGGTTTGCTGTGGATTGTCTTCATTTCTCCAAGACTTTCATTATGAATCTTGTCAAAAGCCTCTGCTGCATATAATGAGATTAGTATGTGTGTTTCTTTCTTTCATATGTTGAACCACCCTTACATCTCTGGGATGAGGCCTACTTGATCGTGATGGCTGATGATTTTTGTGTATTCTTGTATTCAGTTAACTCATATTTTATTGAGTATTTTGGCATCTATGTTCATAAGGAAAGTTGGTCTGGAATTCTCTTTCTTTGAGGAATCTTTATTTGGATTGAGTATCAGTTTAAATATAGCTTCATCAAGTGAAATTAGCAATGTTTCTTCTGCTTTTATTATTTGGAATAATTTGAGGAGTATTGGAATTAACTGTTCTTAGAAAGTCTGGTAGAATTCTGCAGTAACACCCTCTGACTCTAGGGTTTTTTTAGTTGGGAGACTTTTTTTTTTTTTTTTTTTTTTTTTTTTTTTTTTTTTTTTTTTGACTGCTTCTATTTCACCAAGGGCTATAGATCTATTTATATTGTTTATATGATCTTGATTTAACTTTGGTAAGTGGTATCTATCAAGAAAATTTTTAATTTGTTTTAGATTTTCTAAATTGGTGGGGTACAGTTTCTTAGACTATATCCTTATGGTTCTCTGGATTTCCTAGGTTATTACTATTAGTTTGTTATGTCCCCGCTTCATGTCTGATTTTGTTAATTTGGATGTTCTCACTGTGTCTTTTAGTTAGTTTGGATAAAGGCTTAGTCTTGTTGATCTCCTCAAAGAACAAGTTCTTTGATTCATTTATTCTTTGTATTATTCTCTTTATTTCTATTTTTGTTGATTTCAGCCATCACTTTGATTATTTCTTGCTGTCTATTCCTCTTGGGTGTGATTATTTCTTTCTTTCTTTCTTTTCTTTCTTTCTTTCTTTTTTCTTTTTTTTTTTTTTTTTTTTTTTTTGAGCTTTTTCTTTTACACCACAGACCCACTCCATATTCTCTATTCTCCTTCACAAGAACCATTGTATCACTGTAATTATCCACTGTAGGTATCACTCTTTATCCACCTAGTGTTATAGTATTACTTTTTAACTAATACTTACAGTGTAGTTATTAATGATCTGTTTATACAGTGCACATTTATAAAGGAATATTATTCTCTGGGGAAATTTTTATCACTTTGAAACCAAAAATTGGCTTGGAAATGGTGATTAGGAGTATACAAATTGTCTGAGCACTGCAATTCAGTCTTACTCTGTCCAGTGATTCTTTTATTTTTCAATTCCACAATGAGATGTTAAAATCTCAAATACATCTCAAACTTAACCTTCAACCATAGTCAGAAATCCATGGAGAAACATCTTATTTAGTGGATAGGTAGCATTTTTTTTTTCATAATTTATTTAGAAACCTTTCTTAACCTCTGTTTGAAAGAAAGATAATAAAAATGAATAATTCTCTGTTGGGTAAAAATATACTAAATGGAAAAGTCTTAAATGCTCTCTGATTCTGAGAATTTCTGAGTTACTGACGCACACTATTTTTTTTTAATAGATTCATAGAAGAACTATGAATAGTATGTTAGAAACAAACAATAACTCAGCTTCTTTGGGTTTTGCTTCGATTTCTGAAGGTCCCCAGAGTGACACTGACCACTTTGTTTGGTAAAGACATTGAATGGTTGTCATGCCTACTGTATATTAGAGTAAGTGTTGTAAAGAGCATAGGCAAATTTATTGTGTAATACAAAATATGTGGTTATTAATAACGGAACATGTCTGTGAATGAAAGACTTTGCTACTTAAATGAAGTAGTAAGTCACATTCCTTAACACTTTATCAATTCTATGAAGAGTAAAAGTATGAAATTCATATATACTTTTAAAAAACTAACAATACCGTTTTAAGACATTGTCATATTAAAACAAAAACTTGGATTTAATTTGTTATAGGTTTTCAGTAAAATAATGGCAAACAGAATGATAAACACTTTTCTTTTCTTGGATGTCACTCCCCACTATTTTGACTCCTTACATTTTACTAATAGAGCAATACATTTGCGAAGGATAGAAAGTGAAAATAGTGAACGACATTTTGCTGACTGGTCCTTTCAGGTGGAGTTGTTGCTAGCCAAGATATGCCCAGGTTCATAATCCAGAAGAGGATATAAGTCAACACAACATCAAGTGCAGACAAGACATGCCCATCTGTCAACTGACATGAGGAGGCAATGTGGGACGCAGTCACAAGCTTCAGAAAGAATGAACCTGATACAGGAAGGAGATCCAGCCACCTAAATCGCAACTGGGGACTAATGGAGGTTGGCCTGAAACAAATCTGAGAGTGATGAATGAAACGTAATTACACATGGACTGAGCACAAAAGAAGATGCCATAAAAGGTGCAGTAGAGGGCTCAAAACGCTAAGAATAAATGACAGCTCTCAATGGAACGTCCATATCACCCTCTCCAGGGCTCAGAATGCATTTTAGCGAAAGGGCCAAGATTAGGGAGGGGCGAAAAGTTCTACTAACATTCTATTCTAGATAAGACATGGGTCACGTAATCATGAACATATAGCAACTATGGCTACCTGCACATGACCTATAAAAAAGAAAAATAGACATAAAGCAGGATGGGAGCTGTTTGAGGAAAGCAGAGGTTAGAGGAGACTGATAAAGAGGCAGTAAGGGGGGATACATATGTGTAGCTGTCAGCACAAATTAAACATGATAATTTCATGGATATGCTACAGAATTTATGATACAATGTTAATAATGGTCATAGAGTATTGATGTGATCTCATGTGGAATTGTCACTTGGTTTTTATTTTACATATCATTTGTGTTTATGGGAGTATGTGTAATATGTCTTATCAGGAAAGGGTGCCATGCTGACTTTTTTTTAATTCTGAAGACTTAATAAAAACTACTGCAAAATTATTAAATTATATTCAGCATGTTATTTCCCAGCCTATACTTAATGTCTCAGCAGAGAACCTAGGGTTTTTTTTTCTTGAGATTATTGTTCCCATGAAGAATAGGGCACATAGTTCTAATGAGTCTATCAAAAAAATAATCATTAAGTAGCTCCTTGAAAAAACATTACAGGCAATAAATGCACACAGAATATCATGGTCCTGACCCATATTAATATGTGGAACGTTGCTTTTCCTGTCCCCTGTGAATCAAAAAGGCATTGGGGAAAAAGAAAAAAAAAGTCAGCGGACAGCTATAATCAAAAGATAGCTTGGCACAGTTCACCGAGAGAAGTAAATGTCTAATTAATCCATGACACAGTATACAAGTTCCCAGTTATCAATGAAATGTAAATTAGTATAAAATACAATTATCTGCCTCTGAACTGAGCAGTTTTAAAGGGTATAGTGTTGAGCAGTCAAGTACGTTGCTTGTGGGAGTGCACACAGGAGCCACCTTACAGCAATACAATTTCCATGAAACTGCTCATACACATAGAAGCCAAATTACTCTTGTTCTTGCCTCATAAGAAAATCGAGACTATAGAGACATTGTTTAGTTACGAACATGACCACTGTAAGAAATATGAAATAATGGTCTGTTTTTGAAAGTGCTTCTGAGTAGCTTAAACCCATCGCCAAATGACCAGGAAAACTCTGGGCCCTTGCCAACAATGCTCATCTAGTTAACCCCCTCAAACTGCAATTAGAGTGGGAAATTATTAAATTCAAGCTTGCCCGCAGATGTGACAAGCTATGTATGCTTTAAATCAGGCTGTAATCCACACGTGGGCTTTTAAAATAAATGGATACATTAAATGACAGAGGGAAAGATGAAGCCCACATGATGCAAGATTGCACCCTCCTTATTCATCTGTGAAAGAGGGAAAGGAGTCATGATCACTGCTCTCTGTGCCCAAACAAATTACCTATTCTGGCCTATGATGTGGCTTTGTAAGTTCATAAAATAAATGCAGGGCATTTGCTTCTCTGAGTCTCTGGGGCTCATTATTAATTAGATGAAAGAGCCCTCATCCCTCACAGTCACTAATATGTTACTTCTAATGAAAAGCATTGAAAGCAACATTACACAGAAGGACCATATAATTTGTACTGTGTCTGAAAATAACAATAGTATTTTTGAACATTCTAAATTATATGGGGAATAGCTCATGATGTATAGTGTATTGTCAAACATTTTTTACAATATATAATTACTTCTTACTATATGTATGTATATATCTGAGTGTAGGTGTGTTTACCTATGTAGGGCTGCTTGTGGAGGTGAGAAAAGCTGGTCAGATGCCCTGTAATTGGAGCTACAGGTGCTTATGAGATACCTGAGGTGGAAAGTAGGGATTTACCTAGAGTTCTCTGCAGGAGCAGCACATGATCTTAACCATTGAACCTGGTAGCAACCTCCTGTTCTCAAAGTATCTATATGCCCACATTGAAAATGAATCAGATAAAGAAGGGAGAAAGTTTTGTAGTGATTGTTACCTCTGCACATGGGTGGGGTTTGAAGTGACTTATTCTATATTATATATATTTTCTAGAGGAACAGATGTGGATAGAATTAGGATGTTAGTTAAAAGGTGATATGTCTGGGCAGCTTGCAGGACACAATCTGAATGGTCCAACAGTGGCTATCTTGACAGTGGACTGTCTGAGAGCCAGTTGGCTGCTACTTCAAAGAGTTTGAACGACTCAGCAGTTTTAGTCTTGAGCAGAAGACCTGGAGATTTCTGCAGAAACATTGGAGTTCTTATCTGGGCTACCACGGAAGGTGCCACCTATATTTAAGAGGTACTGTCCATTTGAATTAACTGAATAAAATACACCTCAGAGGCATGCCCAGTAACTTGTTCTTGGTTTCTCTCAGATGTAGTCAAATCAGGAACCAAGATTAACCATAACTATCAAAATATTATCAATTTTATCTATAAAAAAAAAACTAAAATATGCTACTCTAAAAATAGAATCTTAATTCAAAAAGCAAACACTTGCAATTGACCAAAGAAAATCATTGATAAACATTTCAGTGGATTTTAGAGTATAGTTATTTTGTGTGCAAAAGATACATAGTCGTTTGTTGTTTATAGTGTGTCTATTCTCTACCTCAAGAAACAATGTACGTTTTGTTAAACTGTGTGCAAATACTAAGGTCCAAAATATAGAAATGACCATATTAAGTTTAAAAATACAGCATAATTCCTTCTGAAGTTAAAAGTAATAAAACATACCGTTCACATCTTACTGGTAAGAAATATATTCTACAACCCTTAGAGAAAACTCGTAAAAGTATGAAAAGATGGAAATGTTATACATTTCCCATTATGCCATGATCACATCACCTGTAGTTGCATTCGAAAGTTAGCTTATCAAAACTCTATGAAGGAGAACTATTTTTTAAAAGTGACGAAGTTTAAAGCCTACTAGTTTCTTTTTTTGGCTATGTTGAGTTGCCAATTAGCAATTCATTAGAGGGAATCAGTGCAGTGTTTTTAGGAAAATATTCCTGAAAAAAAGCTACAGAAGTTATATCTATGTAGTGACAAGGATTCTTTCAGTTTCCAATCCCATGTCATACTACTTAGATAAAATGAAATTTAAGAGTAGAATAAAAACAACAGAGGTAATAAACCAACCATAGAGATTAGATTAAAAATAGAAACAGTGAGCCGGGCGGTGGTGGCACACGCCTTTAGTCCCAGCACTCGGGAGGCAGAGGCAGGTGGATCACTGTGAGTTCAAGGCCAGCCTGGTCTACAAAGTGAGTCCAGGACAGCCAGGACTACACAGAGAAACCCTGTCTCAAAAAACAAACAAAAACAAAAAGCAAAAAAGGCAAAACAAAAATAGAAACAGTGAAAGCTGTTGGAATATAATAAAATAAGACTTGCTAAAGTGTGATTTTATTAATCTGATAATTTAATTTAAAATAAGACTAAAGAATTATTTAATGTAAGAATTAAAAGACTACAACACATGAAATGATCAGGGAAGCAAAAAGAGAAATCATTTGAATGGCTGCATTTCTAAGGAACCATGCGATTAAAAACCTTTAGTTAGACATATCATGGACCCTAGAGGCGAACATACTACTATTATGCTGCTAAATTTTTTATAGTATTAAACTACCTCCTGATGACATAGCGTCATAGCCATAATCAAGATATCTCTCATCCTGAATCTGAGAGGCAGTTGGTAATTAACTAGGTGACAAATAAGTGATGAAGGTGCAGAGTTTGAGAGACTGCAGAGTGCTCAGCACTAAAAGGAACATGAGGCCACCTTCACATCAAGTATAGGAATCAGAGCAGAAGAGAAGACAGAAAGAGTGTATATATATACATGATGGATAACTGCAAGTAGACTATCTCCTGGACATGGCAGGACAGTTGCATACATGAACTCAAAGCAGTTGAAATGGCATGCACAAGATCTGTGTAAGGCCAAGCCACACCATGTCCTAGCGAAGCAAAGAGAAGCTGGACACATAAGTCCATCCCAAACCCTGCAGCTATTGGTAGTGGTTAGCTACTGGAAGATGGAGAAGCAATTTTCCCTGAGAGCCTAACCTCTGGAAGGTTGACTAACACTACACATGCAAGAGCATTTGGACAACACAAATTGGCCTTGGAGAATTGTTTCTAAAAGGAATGTATTCTGAGACTTGTAAATGGGGGTAAATTAGGTGATAAAAGTTGGGGGGAGGATGTTGAGTATAATCAAAGACCTATGTTAATCTCAAAGAATCGTGGAAACACAAAAATTAAATGTCAGTTCTTTCTATATTTTGGATATTAGCCCTTTGTCAGATGTAGGATTGGTGAAGATCTTTTCCAAATCTGTAAACTGCCATTTCATCTATTACAGTGTCCTTTGCCTTACAGAAGATTTTCACTTTCAAGAGGTTCTATTTATTTAATATTCATCTTAGGGCCTGAGCTGTTGGTGTTCTATTCAGGAAGTTGTCTCATGTGTCAATGAGTTCAAGCCTTTTCCCTACTTTCTTTCTCTTCTAATAGATTCAGTGTATCTGGTTTTATGTTGAGGTCTTTGACACACTAGGACTTGAGTGTTGTGTATGGAACTAGAAAGGATAAAGATGAGTGAGGTAACCCAGACCCAGAAAGACACACATAGTATGTACTCACTTATAAGTGGATTTTAGCCATTTAGTACAGGATAAATGTACTACAGTGTACAAACCCACAGGTGATAAGTAACAAGGAATACCCAAAAGATGATGATTAAATCTCACTCAGAAGGGGAAATATAACATACAAAGGTAGTGGTTGAAGAGAGGGAACAATGTAGGAAAAGAGAGTGCAGAGAGAAATAAAGGTGGAGCTCAGACCCGGGGAGAGGTGTACAGGAGGACATAAGGCCTGCAGAGAAGAGAAACTGTGGATGGGGGCATCTGTGTGACAAGGTGGAGACCTAAACCAGAATTGGGCTCTGAGAGGATATGAAGGAGGACAACAGCTGAGACTCCTAGCAGTAAGGGTCATGAAGACTGATGACTCCCTCAAATTGCAGGACTCATAGGGGAGGGAGGAGAACACCAACAAACCCACAACTATTTTGATACAAAACTTCCCTGACTATAAGAAGTGGAAGGACAAAGAACAGATAGAGCAGAGATTGAGGGAATGTCCCATCAATGCCTGGCCCAATCCAAGACAACTCCGACAGGCTCCACCCAGCAGCAGTTCAAAAGAGATGCTGAGGCTCAGAGCCAAACTTGGTGCGAAGCATAGAGAGTCTAGTGGAAAAGTTGCGGGAAGCATAAGAGGACCTAGAAGTGACAAGAGCTCCACAAGAAGAAGAACAGAGCCGATTAATGAGGGCCCAGAGTGGCCTGTGGAGTCTGAAACACCAACCCAGGACCATGCCTGGACCGGACCAAGGTCCTCTACATAGATGTAGCCAGGGAAGCTCAAGCTACATGTGGGTCCACTAGTAAGGGGAATGGAGGCTGACACTGACATGGACTCGGTGGCCTGCTTTTTGATCACTTCCGCCTGAGGAGCTGCCTTTTCAGGCCACAGGGGAAGAGGATGAACCCAGTGCTGATGTGACTTGATGAGCTTGGGTGGGTGGACAGAGGGGGCTTCATTTTTTTTGAGGAATAAGGGAGGAGAGAGGGAGAGGGAAGGACTGGGAGGAGAGGAAAGAGAAGCTATGAAAAAGATATAAAGTAAAAACATTAATTAATTAGTTAACTAACTAAATAAATAATTAATTAAAAGATTTCAAAGCTACCCTGAGCTACATGGCAAAATGCTTTCTCCAGGAATGTTTTCAAAGGATTAAAATTCCTTTAGACTCTTGCCTAAAACCAAAGAGGCCTATGGAACACCTTCCCAGTTGTTTGTTTGTTTGCTTGTTTGTTTGTTTTTTGCTCTAGTCTCCCATGTCACCAATATCTCCTGGAAGATGGTGAAGTTATGTGCGGCTCTGAGCATTACTATGGAAAACCAAAGACAATATTTACTGAGTAAGGGAGGAGGATCAATCAATCATTTGCCATAGAAGCACAAGGGCTGAGTTCTGATCTCCATCTCAGAAGGACACATAAGAAGACATGAAAGTGAGAAAGGGAAATGTGGAGCTGTGGCCCTGGGCTATGGGTGGATTCATCAAGAGATGCTGACTACATGCATGAAATAGTTAAAGAATAAACAAATATACTATTAAGAGAAAACCAATATTTCAAAAAGGAAGGAATTCAAAAAGGAATATAATTAGTATATAGTGAGGAACCCATAAAAGAGCAAAAATTATTTCAAAGGCATGAAGTTGAACTCCGATTCCAGAAGCACATTAATAACAACAAAGAAAGTGAAATATAATAACAGAAACATACAAAAAGGAATCAGAGCCAGGCCATGGGTGCAATTCATGGGAGAAAGAATTTCAGCCATCTTGATGTGTCAATTATATTTTGTTTAGTAAATGTCTTGGATAAGCAGATGTCTGGATTCAAGGTAGATCCTTGATTTGTTTGCTTTTCTAGTTGACAAGAGCCAGAGGGAAAGAGTTATAAAAACAACCCTTTCTTTCCCCTTGCCTCAGGTCTGTAACAATAGGGCACCCTGCAATTTGAGTACAGCTTCTAGTATCTGTCAGTGAGGGTTCAGCCCTAGAAGAGATGATGATGCCTCGGAGCATGAGCAGAACCTAGTAAATTTGCAACTTTCTGGCCCTGGTCATGCACCGGTGCCTACATGATTTTTGATAGGAGAAAATATATTCAGATTTAACATATTATGCTTTTTGGTCCATAACAACAGCACATCCCCCGCCCCCTCCTGGAAGAACCATGTCATGCGTCCTTTCTAATGACAACCCAGCATTCATTAATTACTGTGATTCTTTTCTGTGTCCAATTCTGGCTTCTTGCTGATTCGCAGCCTCGCGGTGTTGTAAGAACGGCTTGCTGAATTGAACAGGATACTAAACCTCAGCTTTACACTCTCCTGCATTTCAGTCTTAATAAAGTTCAACTTCTCTATATTCAAGAAGACGATTCTTAAAAGTCCATCACTCCTTGGTGGCCTCTGCTGATTTGGAATGGTAAGTATGTATTCAGCCTGTTCCTGTTTGAACTGCATTTGGCAGTGTCCTGTGTGGCTGCTAAGCATCACATATGCTTTGAAGTTGGGGCTGGCTGGCTGGGCGAGGAATGCTATGTGCATCACATCCGTCCAGCAACCCACAGTGCAGCTGTGATTAACACAGGGAGAAGCAGTCTAGACTCACAAAGGCAACTGCCTATTCTAGAAGTAAAGCCCTTCAGGGAGGCATTGCCAGATGACGGACTGCCTGACCTCCAGTCACCTCTATACTCAGAGAAGAAACAAAAATGAATTGGAACAAAAAAACATTTTAAGCAACCTGACTTTAAACTTTAGCAAAAAAAAAAAAAAAAAAAAAAATCAGCAGCAGGCACTACTGAAGAGGTGATTAAAATCAAGATGTTCAGGAAATTAACTTCAACTTCATTACAAGGGAATACACAGCGCTCTGGGGCACGTTATGCTTAGCACAGCACCGGTAATAGGATTTTGAAGGGAGAACTCAACACTTGAGTGAGAGAGTATGGCCTTTTATAACTTGACCTCATTAACACTATTACCTGAATTTGCACATTGCCTTTTACCTGGGTATTAATAGCCCATCGTCCGTGGCCGTGATTGGACCCCATTGTAACTGAGTCTTCTGAGACACACGCACGTGGGATATATAACTATTTTACTGAAAGAAATGGGCTTTCCCCCCATTGATATCATCATTTGGGCCATTCTAAACTGTAAAGCTCATGTCTCTAATAGAGGAGGTATCATCCACAGGGTCTCTCTGCTGCTGTTCTGCTGATCCATCTGCCTGTCTTAATGACAGGACTACTCTTGTTTCAGTGACTCTCTGTTTGTAATATAGTTTGACATCAAATACAGCAAATCACTCAGCTTTCTTCTCTTTCAAAGCGGCTTTGGGCTATTTGGCATTCTTTGATAATGTGAGTACTTGACAATAAAGTTTCCCACTTGCAAATGCCTTTAGAATTTTGATTGAGATTGTTCTGATTCTGCAGGTTGTTTTGGTTCTGCACTTTGGATAACACATAACCAGCTTCTGCATCCTGGAGCATTCTGAGCATACCCCTTAGATCACTGACCTATAGTATCAAACCAGCCCTCTTGCCCGAGTCTCCTTCTTAGCCTGTTTTCTGTTTCTCTGGTTATTGTTTGAAGTCTCTGTGTTCCTTCTTATTTCTCCCCTCAACTGTGTCAACATTTGCTTTCTTTCATATATCTGGGAACTTAGAAGTTTAGTGAACAAAATAATTCCGTGGTTAAATCTTAAGATATCATCACTTTATCATCACATTGATGTCTTCTTTGGGTACTCTTTATTTAAAGCCCTCTTCTGTGACTAGTGAGATATTCCTCTTCTCATCTCATTAAAACAAGTATGGATTATCTTTTACCCTTCTCATTCAGCCTATGAAAATTTTTGGGTATAAAAGATGTCCCCAGAAAATTATATCTTTTTAATTTTTTGTATGTGTGCTTTTGTGGGAGCACACACATGCCCAGAGCCTGATAGGAGGTCAGGGGAAAACTTGCAGGAGCTGGCTATCTCTTTCCACTCTTTGGGTCCCAGGGATTGAACTCAGATCATAAAACTTGGTAGCAAGTGCCCTTACTTCTTGAACCATCTCATTGGCTCATGTATGTCTCTTTAATAACACACTATTGTTTCCTATTTCAAAGGCAGCTATTCTGACTTTTGATGCTATTATAATCTCCCATTTTACTCTTGGTGCTTTCTTTTATGTCATTTGTTTTCATGTTTCTAGTAACAGGCACTGGCTTCCCTCTTGTTTGCTTCAGGGAAATTCTCTATATGTAAACAACATCTAGAAGTTAGCATTACAATAACTACAGCCTTTTAAGGATAGAACACTCTCTTTTGACACTAACTGAACAACAATCTTATATAAAACTCTACCAGATAGCAATGCCAGTTTTTCAACTTTGTTTACCTCTCATATTTTCAGACTTTAAACTCCATGCATCAACAGGACTGTAGTACAACTTACTGCATCTGCCTACACACCCACCTACCTCTACCTTAAAGTCTTACACAATTACTTTCTATCAGTATCTTTGCTTTTTTGTCCTTTTCTCTTGAAGGACTCCCTTCTGTCGTTCTTATAGACTGAAGCTAGCGATAATGGACTCCTTTCACTATTGCTTATTTGTAAAACAATTTCTCCTGAGAATAAATATGCGATTTTTAGCACAGAAAATTTAGGTAAAGGTATATTGGCAGGAAAAGGCTCACAGAGGGAAACAAAAGTACCTGACACTGCAGTTTACAGGAAGTCTGGAGTGATCCCCAGGTACCAGTTGGGGTGCTGAGACTCTTCCATGACTGTGGTGAAATGGGAGCTCACAAGAAAATTGCACATAAACTTCATAGCATTCGTCTGAAGAATGTCTTCACAGTGCCTAGGTTTAAGGTACATTTTTAAAAATCTTAATATTAAATTCTTCCCAAATTTCAGACACCCAATAATTTCCTACATGATTCAATGATGCATTAGGTTTTGGTGTTTTGTTTTTTGTTTGTTTGTTTGTTTTATCATTCATCTGTAAATAGACAACCTGTGTCACTTCTGGAAGTGATAAAGTGAATGGGGAATGCAATGGCCTCCCACTGTAACAGGTGTGGTCATGAGACATTCATTTTGTACTTTCTTAAGATTGTCTGAGATTCTTTGTTAACACGTATCTTTTATTTGAGTTGAGGTATCCTTGACATGTTGGTAATCTAAACACACGTGTCCT
Source organism: Acomys russatus (assembly GCF_903995435.1). Classification (NCBI taxonomy): domain Eukaryota; kingdom Metazoa; phylum Chordata; class Mammalia; order Rodentia; family Muridae; genus Acomys; species Acomys russatus. The sequence goes on along the minus strand of NC_067152.1, from coordinate 18,315,237 downwards.
TTTCCCACCTGAGGCACAACAGCTGAGCAGGTGATCAAATACTTGATGCCAAAGCTCTTGTATTTGTCTCCTCAGGAACACTGCCACCCATCTCTTCGGTCCAGTTATCCTTCCGTTACATAGCTTCTCATTCATTTTATCCAGAACAGTCTATTTCCTGAACTGCTGACCTCCCATGAGCGAGCTGAATTATGTTTTCAAGCAGCTGTACAACCTTGAGGATATTGCACCCTTACTGGAGTTGATAAGAGCACGTGCCTTAGAGAACTGAGCAAATTAAATGAGTTATTATCCATGCAGTATTCAGCACACAGTTAGATGCTTTATTATAATTATTGTGGTTACTGCTATACAAAGTGCACAATCATAAGCCACAATAGAAATTATAAAACACAAGTGTCTGCCCTATGGCTATGAGACATTCTTGTAAAAGCCAATAGAGTAAGAGAATAAAAGCATAGGAGTTTACATGCCTATATCCAACAACCATCTTTAAAATCAATTGCCAAGCATAAAACTTGACCTTGGTTTAGAAACAAATGGAATTAATTTGTAGGTCCTGCTTGTAAGCTTTACTTTCTAATGGCTGCTCTCACTCAGCAATTATCTTTAGTGATTTAGTTTTTGTTTCAAGGTCCTCACAGGATGTATTCAAATAAAATTGTCCAGGGCATCAAAATGAAACATGATTCGGTTGTAGCAGACTTCCTTAAGAATGAGTTCTCAGTTACAAAGGACTATCTCACAATGCACAGTAATCAGAAAATATCATACCGTATTGACTCTGCTCTATCCAGTAAAAAACACAGGTTGAACCAGAGAGCTCAGAGTAAGAAAAATGTGGTTGAACATATAATACAATTTACTGTGTATATTTGGGGGAGGCCAAGTATATGTAGCCATGTGTATGTGAATACTTAGGAACTCAGTCACACATATATTTATGTGTACTTGTAGATGAAGGCCAGAAGTTGATACCAGGCATCTTCCTCAACTGCTATGTACCTCATGTTTTGGCACAGGGCCTCTCACTGAACTGAAAGTTGCTGAGTTCAGCTAGTCTGGTTGCCCAGGAAACTCTAGAGGTGTGCCTGGCTCTCCTCAGCACTAGAATTACAGATGTACATAGGACTGTCTTATATTTTATGTTGGTGCCAAGGCTTTGAACTCAGATCCTTATGCTTAGAAAGCATTCTAAAAACTGAGACATCTTCCCAGCTTCTGTGATACAGTTTATTAATGCTCTGATTAAACAATCAACTGATCAATCTAGTCTACTGATCTCTCATCCCCAGTGGATGCCAAAGTGTTAACTCAACCTAAAAAGGCATCAAAATGTTATTTCACCCGCAGTACATTTTTTTTGCCCTTTTATCTCAAGATCCTTTTCATGTTATCTTTTATTTCAATAGGTAATTTGAATATGTGTATAGATTTTTTTTTCTGTAGGAAAACTTAGAATATTTGAGAAAATGAGCCTACGTGGATGAAAATCTTCTCTGTTCAGTTACCCAGTCTGCCTGAAATCCTTTCTTTCTCTTCCCTGAAGTGCAAACTGTATCTAACCAAGCACATTGCTTACAAGGCCTTAAGAAAACATATATTGATGAGGATTTATTACCCCACATAGATCCCTGAACCTGGCCCTTCCAGCATCCTTACGCCTCATCTACGAGGAATGGAAGCCCTATGGACATGCACAGTGCTCAGATGATAACTTGTAACTGGATTGAGCTGGAATAAAGACTGTATACTCTCCCAGCCAACAAAGCAAAGCAAAGAAAATAATATGAATACAGAATCACATCATCATGGATTAGTATTTTACCTTGCCTAAATTTTCTGACAAGCTACCTTCATGTCACTTACAGAGATCTATAGTTTATAGTTGTCAACAAATTGGCTCTTACCAAATGAAATCAAATCTTGTCTGGAACATGTTTACTTTTAAAGATGCTATGTTGGAGGAAAAGAAGAAGATTAAGTAGGCATACTTTAGAAATAATAGAACAGAAATCAACAGGAAATATAAGCTAGTTATTACAATCCAGTCATGTTTTTCATCATTGTTGTGGCTTCATATCTGTGTGCATTTCACACAGGCCTAGCTGATTTTTTTTCTTTTCTTTTTTCTTTTCACTTGTCAACTCCAGCCAACAAAGGTTTTTCATTGTGTCTACACAGATGTCAGGCATTAGAAATACATCACTCGGGAGGTATTGGCTGCAGTTTGAAGATTTGCAAATGAGTTTCACCATTCTGCTTGAAAAGTCAAAGAAACAATGCCATTTTCTAGAGCATGCCCAACAATATGCTTATTCATTTCACATGTTCCTAACAAAGGTAAGTCATGGCCAAGTTCTACTCTGTAGAACTAAGAGAGAGCCACCTGGTACACATATCAGACATAGCCAATGCTCAAATTATTGCATTTCTTCTCCCCAACAAACAAAAAATTTGTCCTCCGCATCTTCATGGGGATATTGCTAGCATCCTGCATGGAACTATGGCTACCTCATACTTAGAGAGTACATGACGGCACTGCCTCTGAAAGTTTGGAAAGCTAATAGCACACTCCAGCTTTTATTTCTAGTCTAAAGTCCTCAGATATTTCAAAAGAACCCAGTGTTGATGATATCCTGATGATATCCTTTGTCATTTGTGCCTTGACCCTTTTGTAAGCTTTGTTTTCATCTGCAACAGTTTATCTATTTTTCTCTGGCTTTATAACAAACACAGATGATTTAAATAACATTTATTATCCTAGCCTTTTTTCTTTTTTTCTTTTCATTTTTTTATTAATTTATTCTTGTTACATCTCAATAGTTATCCCATCCCTTGTATCCTCCCATTCCTCCCTCCCTCCCATTTTCCCCTTATTCCCCTCCCCTACCACTGTGCCTGAGGGGGACTTCCTCCCCCTGTATATGCTCATAGGGTATCAAGTCTCTTCTTGGTAACCTGCTGTCCTTCCTCTGAGTGCCACCAGGTCTTTGTCAAGTGGTATATATTATATTTCTTCATTTCAGTTGCAATGAGAATGCCATGAGAAATCTCACAAGATTTTTAAAACTTTAAGCATTCATAAAATATTGCATTTATTGGTATGTACAAGTCAGCATGAAATTATTAAAGTTTAAGAACTTCTTTCTGGGACTTTGGTTTCCACTACTAGACCACAGAAAAAAGTTAGAAATGCCAATAGATTGTTATTTTATATGGAACTTTATTCCCATGTTTCCTAGACTTCTATCTATTATACTTATCTTCTATAAAATTCTGTTATTTTTCTATTTCAACTGATTAGTCCACTTCTCTTCATCCATTTAATCTTCCTCCTTCAAGAGTTAAAATTATGAAGGCTGCTGTCACAGTTATTGTAGAACCTACTTGTCTGAAATAAGCACCAGTAGTCATTGTACAAGTGAAATGTTCACAATCCCTTGTCATCTGCAAAGCTCTATTCTTCAGCATTTTCTGGAGAGCTCTATATGCACCAGGAGAACAAGAGCTCCTGAATCAACTAAAAAGGTGCATATGAGTTCATGGACAGTGAAGCAGGAAGCACAGCACCTACTTATGTCTGCACCAGTCCTCCACATATATTGATAGCTAAAGGATTAGTGTCTTTCCAGGACACTTGACTGTGAGAATGAGTGTTTCTATGACTCTTATGCCTGGTCTTGAGGCTCTTTTCCTCCTGTTGGGTTTCCATGTCCAACTTTGATATGATAGTTTTTGCTTTATCTTATTATAATTTTATCATTTTTTGTTCTTATTACTTAGAGGCATGTTATTTTCTAGTGAAGGACAAAAAGGAAGTGAATCTTGAGGGGAGGGGATGGAAAGTGGGGAAAAACATGAAGAAGTAGAGGGAGGAGAACTATAATCAATGCACATTTATGAGAAAATAATCAATTATCCCACAGTTTCATTGTACAGAGAGAGGCATATGGCTAGGAGATGTATTCTGATACAAAAATCTCTTGCAAAACTAAAATCCAAGAATGTAATGGGGTGCCTAAGGTGTCACTTAAGATTTTACTGAGGAATGAACATTTAAAGTTAGGATATTATTTTAGTTCAAGACAGAGTATTTCTCTGTAGGTCAAGCTGGCCTCCAACTCAGTAGGTAGCCAAGGGTGGTCTTGAATTTCTGGAGAATCCCTGCCTTAGCCTCATGAGTACTGGGGTTACAGTGTGCATCACAACATTCACTTTCATGATTTCTTTTGCTGTTGTGATATAATAGTTGAACAAAACCAACTTAATGGATGAAGGGCTGATTTCTCATAGTTGAAGGTCTAATCTATGAAGGGGGAAGGGCCAATAACAGTAGGAGTTTGAAGCATCTGGTCACATCCAAACTACAATGAGGAAAGAGAGGGACAAATATGCTTACTGCTGTTCAGTTTTCTTTGTCCACTTGTACTATGTAAGATCCCTACCAGGTAATGACACCATCCACAGAGGACAGGTCTTCCCACCTAAATTATGCAATCAAGCTAACTCTCCATCAGGATCCCAGGTGAGTCTAGATTAAAACATGTTAACTAACCATCTTATCCTTCTAAAGCTTTCAAGCTCCTTTCTCTCAAGGACAGTATTTAGTTCCCGTGAAGCACTGGGAAGAGAGTCTTGGAGACTCAATAGTTGCTAGGAAAATACTCCCTTATGTCTCTGCCATATGTCTCTCCTTAGCACAGCTCAAAGCCTGATAGCTGGTTCTACTAGTATAGAGAAAAGTGTAAGTGAGAAAAGAATGTGATTGCCACCGAGATGGCAATCCTGGTATTCTGGAACCACGCTCAGACATCCAATCTTGCTTATCATTCTGTTTACTATTGTCAAGTCATTAATGGATTTTTTTTTACAACACTTAATAGTATTACTGTAGTACAAATGTTAATGTCTTGCCAAAATTCATGTATTAAAACTTTGCTCTCTGGTTGATGATATTAGAAGGTAGACGTTTGAGAAGGCAGCTACATCTTGAACTCCTCCCTTGGGAATGACATTAGAGCCCCTTACAGAGGAGACCCAAGCTAACTAGCCTTTTTTTTCAAATATGCCAGGATAAAAAAAAAAAGGTATTACCTATAAGCCTTTTTCAAACCCTTGATTTGCTACCACCCTAATACTCAACTTCTTAGTAGCCTCCAGATCTGTGATAAATGTCTTGGTGTTTCAGGCTTTGATTTTTATTTTTCATGTAATATATTTTAAATGTATTCTTCCCTTCCCCCACCTCCTCCCAAATATTACTCACCCTCCCTACCCACCCAACTTCATGTTGTTTCTCTTACTTCAAAAATGAACAGATGATACACATATGAATGCACAGAGATCATGACAGCATCTATAAGACCTAGATTTCTTCCAGCCAGACAAAATCTCAATTGTTTACAAATCCCTTGGTTTATGTTCTTTTGGTATAGTAGCCAGAATAGATGAAGATGGTCATAAAGTCCAGGAAACACAGAAACGGTGTCAGGTGTCTTCCACATAGCTAATGTTTGAAAATTCTTTTCCCTGTGTGTCCAGGGCAATGCTCTGTAACCAGATTGTTCCTGTCAGTTAAGTCACCTCATTCCTACACTTGAGACATCTGTTCTGACACCACATATACTGACTTACTTGTTCCTCTTTATCTTTATTTGCTTTGAAAGATTCAGTTAAACTATCATAATTCATTAGCTTGTAAATTACATATTCTTTTTTCATTCTTCCACTGGTTTTCTTTAAACTTAAAGTAACTACTGATGAATATGAAAGACAAATTAAAACCCATAGCCCATGTCTGCTTACATTGTTTTACATATTGCTTACACTGTTTTATTTTTTATGCTATCCTTCCCTACTTTGGAAATGATGTTTGTTCACTTGGAGTGTATTTTTCCATTTTTCAATATGATTTGAGTCATTAAATGTCTGAAAGATGCATTTATTTTCATTTCAAGTTTGATTGTAGGCACATTAATCTAAAAAGCCCATTCCTGTTCTCTGTCTTTGTAGATATGGACCAGCTCTCCACTCTACACCCCAACTTTACAGTCTAGAAATGAGCATCATTCCACCATAGATACGTTGGTTTACCATTAGTTTTATTTTCAGCTTCAAAAATCTGTTTTCCTCAACTCTGAACTTCAGATTTTTACCAGAAATTTAATATAACTGTCTTCAGAATTAAATTTTTACTCAGGACCTAGGATAGCTTCTTTGATTCTTTCGGATAAGCATCAAAACATGTGTTTAAAAAAAGAGCCATCTTCTCTACAATGATAGCAGTCAGTGGCAAGCCCTTGATTAATGAGTAACAGTAAAATGGATTAAACTTACTAGAAAACCACAAATAATACTTCTAGTAAAACTTTCATAACCATCACCCTATTTCATGTTGTAAGGAATCCCTCATTGTTATTTCTTAATCACTGGGCACATTTGAGCATAGTAAACTAGAAGAGTCAATGAGAAAATTATTATACATAATTATTTCCATTTAAGTTGTCCATCACTCTCACCCCTCTGTTTGTGTAAGACGCCTTCAGAAGTTCATCACTGTCATTACTTATATTGCCACATTTTTCCAAGTAACCATTTGGTGCAAACTCCTTTAGAGGAAATTCACGCCTATACATAAGTAAACATGTTGAATCCAAATGGTTGGAGAAAAGAAACCCCCTGTTAAGACCTTACCATGAAAACCCTACAGAGGATTTTTGTTTCTTTCTTGTCCTGTAGAAAAACAACAAACAAATAAACAAAAAAAAAAAAAAAACAGTTCCTGAGCTGAGATTATGGTTTTTCAGGGTTTATTTTTCAAGTTGCATCTGCCGTCATTGATCTGCTTCTTGTTATACACGTAGCTCTGTCCAACTCTATTTCTTCTTCTTCTTTTCATTATGTATTTACTGCTTATTGGGAGATTTCTGACCGCCCAAAATCACTGGCTCATGCAGCATAAATTGGTAGGGCTCAGACTGTGGATAGGGAGCTGTCCTGGCCTCCCTGGCAGATTATAAATGACTTTGTCTGCCTGGAGGACACGGTATTAATGGGTATTGCAGAGAGGCCTGCTCTAATTCACAACTGTGATTTCAAACCAATCACTTGCCTAAGACTGCGAGGATGGAGAAGTCTGTGGGAGAAAAAAATAGGAGTTACACATTTCTGAAAAAAAAAAAGTACAAATAATACACACAGAGACAACATAACACAACAGAAAACATAGAGTTAAGACATGTTTGAAAGGGGACCAAACAAATAATTTTTTGCACAAAACTATTACATATCAATGTTTTTTTTTTGTTTTGTTTTGTTTTGTTTGCCTTATGTAATGGAAAAGATTCTAAAAAACACATGTTATTTTTTATGTATGTCAAATTATTTCTCTTTTACTGGACCCAGGAAAAAATTGAACTGCAGCTGTTAAGAATAAAGTAAATTTCAAAGTTAAAGAAACCTGGGACAACTATGCTGAGTAGATTAAGATGAAGAATAAAGAATCCAGGTACATAATGAGCTGTGGTCCAGCCTATTAGGGGCATAAGTATTAGGGACAGCTACTGGAAATAGTAATAAAGAGACATAGGATAGTTGATACTTCCATGAACCAAATTTGTTGTTTTATTTGTTGTATTTTTTCCAGGAAAACTTAATGATGATATACGTATATATCAAATAAATCTTCAATCCTGAGAATTAAGATGAGTAGAAGGTTGGTCATTGATATATTTGAGATTTATAGTGTAAGGCAACAAGACTGTTATTTTTTAGATTTATTTATTTACATATATGAGTGCTCTGCCTGCATGTTCATCTGCACACCAGAAGTGGACATAATTCTATATTAGGTGGTTGCGAGCCACCATGTGGTTGCTGGGAATGGAACTCAGGACCCCTAGAATAGCAATTGGTGCTCTTAATTGCTGAACCGTCTCTCCTGCCCAACAGAACTGTTCTCACCTTTATGCTGAATCACTGATGGCCTTACATAGGCTATTTGACTGTTCTGGAGGGTACACATCACATTTGCAGAGGAGGGTGAGCACAGATATCCTATACTGTTGCCCAGAGACTGAGGTGGTGACATACCTAGGCTCCAGTGAGTGGCAAACTGCAAGCCATGAGAAAAACCTACTTCTTTCATTTCATCCTTCATGTGAACCAGTGTATGCAGGGTAAGAGGCTGGGGAGATTGCTCAGTGGCTAACAGTATTTTCTTCACATGCATCAACACTTGAGTTTTCATTCCTATACCCACAAAAAGTACCAAATAAAACAAAACAAAAATGATAACACAGGCCTGGAGTGGTGACCATCTGTTAATGATGGCTTGCTGTTCATTCAGAGGAGCCATGTTTGATTTCCAGCACTCATATGTTAGGTCTTGAATGAATAAGGTATGAAGTGATCTTCCTCTGACCCTGAAAGCATGCACAGACGCCCACATTGTACAGGCACAATATATACATACCAGAAAACGAATTAATTTTGTTTGAAAAATAAAATGTGAGTTTGGTACCCTGAAGTGTTGTTTTCCTTTAGTGTTTACAGCTAACACACTTGAGAATGTTAGTGTCTGTCTTTGCAGTTCTCACCTTTTTTTGAAGGTTGAGACAGTGGAGTAAATCAAAATTTAAGTCTTAGAATCTATCACAGGATTCATTAATTTGTCCCCTTTAATGCGGAGAGAAAAATTCTGAGCCATTTATTCTGTTGCAATTCAAATGGTTTGAGAAACTAGATCATTTGGAGCTAATGACAGCCAGCCATGTTCTCAGTTTAGAGATCCTCTCCTAAGCATCAATTATAACTCACATTTCCAAGAGGGTAACAAATCAACCTGGTCTCAAATCACTTTATACAACAGGGAAAGTGCGTAGATAACTTCATGAAGTTGTCACTTTCACTGTCTAAGTCAAGAAGGATAGAGAGGATCAGAGCAAGAGAGCTAACCTAATTACTGGCATTTCTCCTGCCTAAGTTACTTGGGGGGGGGGTTGATGTTAAATTCCTTAAGAATGGAGCCAGAAAATCATAAAGTTAAACTACCCAGGTAAGAGGAACTTAAACATAAGGATACTAGGCACCTTTACCCCAGGTTGTTTTACAAAGATTCTCTGAAGTGGTCTCATTTCTCATTTCTTCCTAGAGCTCTGGGTGTAGAGTGGGGTTATCTCTGAAGTAATGAAGGCTCTTTATACAAAGTGCTTAACTTAGCCCAACTCAAGGCCTTACTGGAGAAGTATAGTTTATAAGCACACCAGCATGTTACTCAGGCAACATGGTGTCTGACAGACTGGTACTTAGAACCATATTAGTTAACATTTCTTGTCTCCTTCATGGAGAGCCTATCTCATATGTCATAGAGCAAGCCTTTATGAGGAAACCAGGATGGACCACTTTCTGAACATTTTTAGTGAAATCTCAATGGATTAATGTGTGGATAGAGTTTCTGGAGAAGCATCATTTGGCTGCACTATGAAAGGAGCAGCTATGGGTGTCCTTGACATCTGCCACAGATGACTAATGTCTCACAATGACACTGAGAGCAGACAGATGACTGGAATGTGTTAAAGTGTCCTTTGGCTGTTTATAAACCCTTGGCTCTGGAATCAGTGTGCTACTGCCCAACCCTCTCCCACAACATGCTAATATCTCTCACATATTCTCATAGACAGGCCCCACAGGGCCTTGGCATCTTGACACATATTTAAACCACTGTGATCCTAGCAGATGTCCCATAAACAATATTTATGGAAGTTCTATATATCTCCATGGTTATCATGAGTTGCAATGTGCAGCACAGGCAAAATTAAAAGGCTGATGGCAGGTGCAATCCTTATGAACCGTTATCTAGGTCTTGAGTAGGAGAATCCTCAGGCTATGGTGTTGACCTGTTCACTTTTTAAACATTCACTAAGACAAGAAAGTTTGACATGTATTCATTGTTGGGTTTTACTTTATTTCAGTCTTCCATGCTTTCTTTTTCTCTCTGCTTGTCCATCCCATACCCTTCTTTTCGTTTCATTCATTCCCTTCCTTTTCCAGAATTTAAAACGTAATTTACATAAGAGACCATGGCTGCTTGAAGCCAAAGGTAATTATGATGTTAAAATGTTACAGATTCAATTACATGTAAAGCATGATGCTAAGTAGCTAATGAATGTAGTTGTAGATGTGAAACTTTTTTTTTTAATTTCCAAGGAAGTTACCTTAATTCATAACAGAAAACAGACATAGACACATAAAGCAAATTAAAGATGGTGATGTGTATCCAGAACGCTGGGAACTTAGAAAAGAATGCTACCTCCCTCACATCGTGGAATCAGTGCATGGAAAACAAGCAGCAAACGTGGAAAACTCTACTGGGCCCAGTTGAGTTAATAAGATCCAGATGGAAGTAATCTGAGATGGAAAATATGAGACTGACAGGATAAAATAGCCAAGGAGACAAAGAAATGAAACAAAAAAGAAAATCAACCTGTACATGAATGAATGGATGGACTCCTCAAATTTTAAACATTGTTAATTAGTGATGGTGTTGGTGATACTATTAGTAAAATAAACCAAAACAAAACTAAAATAAACAGACAAGTAGGCAATAGATGATTTTGATAATGACAACAAGAAGACAGATTAATTCCTTTTTTTTTTTTTACATAAGTGGAAACTCAGAAATAGGTTAGAAATAATTATTGCATCCTCTGACACAAAATGTTGACGTCTTCAAGTGAGATCTACTCCTCAGAGAAGATAGGAAACTAAGATTTTATAGCTTTGTAAACTTATACCATTTTGGGAAAAAGATGAAAGAAGAATCAAAAGAAATAAGGCAGGGCCTGGAAACACACATTACTGGAAATTTGGAAGAAGAGAACAAGCAGAGACTCTGTTGAGTGTCAGGTTACCAAAGCTGGAGAGGAAGAGGTCCTAATGTCAGATGTATCCATGAATCTGACAGGATCCAAGCTTAGAAAAGACAGCTGGAACTAGCTAGAGAGTATAGTTTTATGAGTCCCTTAATAACTATGTAATCTCAAGTAAGTCCCATTGTGTTTCTGGTCATAAAAAAACAACCAAACCAAACAAACAAACAAAACCCTTAGAGATTTCCTGGGAAGTAAATGAAAAAAAAAAAAAACCATTAAATATTGTGTATCAAATCAGGAGGATTATAAATGTGTGCTTTATCTGTCTCTTCCTGTGACTGATTTTCCTTGCTTTCATTTACACTGTTAACAGTAAGACAGATCTGAAAAGCCTCAGACCACAGGGCCACAGGACATTCCAGATAGTTCCCACCACACTTAGCAACTTGCCACCAGAGTCCTTTGCTTGCTATTGTCTTTTCCAAGTCCCCAATAGAAAGCACGTAAATTGACCAACCTAGGAAAGTTTCCTCCCCAAGGCAATTATTGTTAGTTTATTCATGAGTCACACCTCACTGAAGATGTCACAAATTTAGATTATCTTGTGTGGTTTCTTGTGCCTGGGAAAGAGACAAATGCTGAAAATGTTTGTGTAAATTCTGAATTTAAACATCTGTCTTCTGTTTATAATATCAGAGTGGAAAGATACCCAGTCTATTATAATCAAAATTATAATGATAAACTCTGGTCCATGCCATGCCATTATTCACTGAAATGTGATGAGGATGATGAAAGTAATACGGAAGTCACTTCTGACACACATTCCTTCCTCTGACTGGCAGATAGACATTACCATCAGATGGTTGGGCTCCCTAGACTGAGGCAGAGTGCTGTCTGGCCAGGTAGACTCTAGTATTTATTCTTCTCTGTGTGACTTTCACTGTATTACATCATATCTGTATTTTATTATTTTCTTTTTTATGGTTTCTGAATTCTTTCATTAATATATTTATTCATTTTATATCCCAATCATGGCCTCCCCTTCCCTCCTATCCTCCAAGTTCTCCTCATATGCCCCTCCTCCTATACCCCCTCTCCTCCTCAGAGAAGGCTACCAACCCACCCTAGTGTACAAAGTCTTAGGAGAGCTAAGCACATCCTGTCCCACTGAGAACAGACAAGGCAGCCCAGCTAGGTGAAAGGAATCCAAGGTCAGAAACAGGGTCAGAGAAAGCCCCTGCTCCAATTATTAGGAGACCCACATGAAGACCAAGCTGCATATCTTTTTATGTCACCAAAGTTCTGAATGAGCTAAAGTATAGGAAAACTACAAATTAGAAAACATTAAATGCTAAGTCTCATCCATACCACACCTGAGTCATTAGTCTTGAATAATTGGAACATTAAAATGTAACCCACAAAGATATCATATTCAAAAATTCCACTAAAGTGGATTCTTGGGAAAAAAACATACACATATCTTAATCTCAAACACAGAGATTTCCTTTGCTTTGGGCAAAATATGATGAACAGATGGGCTTAGTGTTTTGCCCACATATTCTTGTTCAAATAATATTGGAAACGTTTTTAAAATGTTTAAAATGGAAGAATGTATTTTTATGGAAGCTTAGACTTGCATGTTGTCATCAAGCAGAAAAGGAACATCTTATAATTCAGCAGCAACATTTGGAATGGCCAATTGTTTGCCTAGTAGCTCCTCTACTTTCAATATTTGCTTCACATAGGCTATAGTGGTTCAATTATTTATAGTATATTTATGGCTAGTTAGCACTCAGCTTGTGGTTCCTACCATAATACACAGTTAGCTATTATACTATCATTATACAATGAACCTTGTAAAAACAAAACAAAACAAGGCTTTTCTTATCCACAGGGTCCAGGGTTGGCTGAGGTGGGACAGCAGAGGCCACAAGAATGAGGGTCCAAAGGCGTTTGCTCTAGGCCTCTAATGGAGCAATAGGTTGGATGTTCTAGTATTTCTTTCTGTACTTTAACTTTTAAACTTTCAGGCTATTTAGGCCCACTGGGTAAGGCAAGAAACTCTGAACTTTCTTAAGTGTTAACTGTCAGGGTCTGGCTGCTGTATTTTAACTCCTGATATACAAGATGGTGGATGGTGAATGGAAGAAAACTCCAATCAAACAACCACAAATTTATTTCTGTCCTGGGTTTTTATAATATATATGAAAAAATTACCTCATTCAAAAATGGAAAAAAATGTTACATAAAAAGAGAGTTACAGTAGGACTATTGATTTCAGGTTCTTTCATTAGAACTGTATCTAACTAGATACATTTGTCTACAATAAATTTAAAGGATTGGTTTTATCTATAAGCTTATTATGATATTAAAACAGATGCTTTATCTTTGTCTTATTTTAAATGTATGCTATGTGTTCAAAGCAAGTTTTTATTTCAAGGTTTTTCTAAGAAACAGATGTTTGTGTTGTCTACTATAGATAATCATTGACTATTTGTTTCTATATTCATATGGTCTTTCTTATCATAGTGTACACCTGGGCCTGATCATTGGCCTAAATCTAGAATGAATGCATTTCCTTGATTATTAATTTGTTTCAATCCTGTTTTTCTTCTTGGTGTAATTCACATGGAGGTTCATAGAGCTCCTAAACGGTTTTTGCTGTATTTCAGGAAGGTTTCAAGTTATTTGAATAAATTAGAAACCATTATCAGGAATTACAAAATCATCATTAGGAAACCTGCCAAACAGAGTGAGTAGCACCTATGGAGTAACATTATTATCCTATAGGTAGTGAGGGTCTCTGCCCTGCCAGATACATGAAACAAGCCTGGAAAGGCAGTATAGCAACAGTAAGCAGGTCCTGATGCAACATCCCTGGGGCTTTGACTATACCAGGGATGTGCCCATTTGTCAGCCAAGTGGGCTGCCTCCAGGAATCTCACTTGCTTCCTTTCGCTAATTCAGCATGTGATTGCTCCCAGAAGAATCCATTCCCTACATTAATACTAAGGGGAGAATCTCCAGTTCCAATGAAATTGTATACTCAATGCCAAAAAGTGAGTGCATATTGTTTAGAAACAGAACCAACTATAAAGTAAAAGCAAATGTTACTGCCTTCCCTTCACATAGATTATTCATTCATTTGTACATGCCACCCTTCATAAAAACTTACTGATTTGGAGTGTCCTAAAATCCATGTGGATTTTTTTTTCTCTTGTAAAACCAAAACTGTTCCACTGACTGCACACATGAGTGTGAAATTTAGGTTCTGTAATGATCAATATTAAATATGACATTGTTAGGATGTTTACTCTCATCTAAGTAGAGGGTCATTAGCCTTATTTAAGATCCCAAACAGACTGACAGAATAAAACATAAGAATCACTTTATCACAGGGAACTAAAGAATATACAATAACCAAACAGCCCGAGCCTGTATTGCAGTGTCATACTTGCAGAAAGAGAGAATCATTTTCAGTTAGTTCTGATTTATGAAGGCACACGTTATGGCATGGATGTTCGAATAAGCTTTTGTATGTATGGATGAGTAAAGAAAATGTAACTAAAATATGTAAATAAACCAAGAAATAAGTGGTGTGTCCAACAAGAATATTTTAGGGTTCTGCATATACTACTGGGGTATAATTGCTCCCTCGTTCCTCTATTTCATCACATCTTGGGAGCAGAGGTGCTACCAACAGTTTTATATAACTTGGGCTTGCAAGGAGTCTTCCAGAGGAAGCAGAGTTGAAATATAGAGATTGTAGCAGAGTTGCACATTTCTTTGTGGGAAAAAGATACCATCTTCCTGCTAAGACTGGAAGTAGCAAAAACAAACAAACAAACAACAACAACAAAAAACTCTAACAGTTAAGGTTGGCCAATAAATCAAGTTCTTAAGTAAGAAGATCCTCGTCGTCCAACAATTTTAATATGCCAGTTTAAAAAGGGAAAGAATTAAATGTGTGCTTAACTAAGGAGTTCTTCCTTGCCCAAGAACAGGGTAAAACACAGACAGAATCAGTAGATCCTATAAATTGTAGCATCCAAAAGCACATGGGTTCATGGGGCTTGCAATTTTGTTCAACCTTCACAGACACAGTATGGCTGTGTTGGGGTACATGACAGCTTCTCAGTTTCAGAAGTTCAACATTGAAGCCAAAGACTGGAAATCTGCCATGTCACATGCGATTGTGCAACATAGACAATTCAGTGTAGCAAGCCTCAGTGACTTTACTGGAACACTCAGAATCTCCTTACTAGGTGCCTACTGTAACAGGGCAATTCATACTTTGTTTACAGTAAAATACAGAGAATATAAAGCAACCAGAAGTAAAGTGGAAATAAAGTTATGGAGTTTGCATTAAGAGAATGTTTAAGGTGCTCTCTGCTTATTTTGCTTCTGTCATGTTAACAAGACTTTCTGAGACTGATGTGGACATAAAGTTCTTTAAAAGGGAGTATAAACATAGGTGCAAAGCATGGCACCTGCGAATGACCCACCTGGCAAAAAAAAAAAAAAAAGCCCTTTTTTTTTTTTTTTCAATAGTAGCATCAATGTTATGGTGGTGACCAAGAGACTTATGGCTGTATTTAGGGCTCAGACCTGCTATTGCAAACTTGGCCAAGAAGCCAAGCTTGGAGATGTTATACACCCTAGGGGAGACCTTACCACTGTTCTTCTGTGAAATGGGCGTGGTATCAAACTATTTTCTAAATTCGTATCCTTATTATAACATAGCCTTATTGTACCAGCAGCTTTCACCGTTCATCAGAGAAAAGACTCACTGCAATGAAAAGGCTAGTCTCACAACTAGCCAACATACAGAGACTAAGCGACGATGGAATGCTTGGCCCATATGGGCGATTTGTATCAGCCCCTACCCTACAAGGCTCAGATAACATCGTGGAAAAGGGAGGCATACCATTATAAATCCAGGAGTCAGAGAGGACTATATTGACATAGTATCTCCTGGAGGTGGCAGAGCTATTGCACTCACAAACTCATGAAAGTATTTAACACCTGAACTATATAAAGCCAGTTAACGTTCCAGCAACAATGCTGGGAGGGAGGATGGGGCAGAGCGGGAGAAGGTCACATGGCCCCAGTCCTAGCACAGAGCTACTGACAGTTGATGGTAACTGGGGGAAGGTAAGTCACTTTTCTTTACCAGTGTGGCTTTTCCTCACAGAGGGATCCCATGCTCCCAAGTATGGCTCTGAAATCATGCGCACCTGGACAGTTCCCATTGGAGTCTCTGGTTTACAAAGGAAAAAAATAGGGTGAAAGCGGGAGGGAGGGAGGAACGGGAGGATACAAGTGATGGGATAACAATTGAGGTGTAATCTGAATAAATTAAATAAATAAACAAATTAATTAATTTAATTAAACCAAAAAAGGGTATGAAGTTGGAGAAGTCTGGGAAAAGGTGAAAGGAGATGGATATGACCAAAATACAATCTATACTCATGAAATTCCCAAAAAATGATAACTAAAATTAAAATATTGAAACTGAAAGTAACCTGAAATAAAATTTAAGTGTCTACATTAATTATTCCCTCATTGTTGCAATAAACACCGTGACCAAAGGCAACCTCCGGAAGAAAGAGTTTTGTTGCAATGGAGAGCAATTTGGAAGGCTGTTTTGTAAAATTTTATATATTACTTTATTCATTTTAGATACTATTTCATATTCCTTGAAGAAGAATTTAAGTTAATGTACATAAGGGATAGTCTTGATAGACTTTTCATTGATCATTTTCTCCTTTGAATTTCTGATCTGTTTCCTTTTTGCCTTAAGCCTGAATGTCAAGATTTTTCCCTTTGGAATGTTTACAAAACGGTGAAGCAGAGACTTCCAGACACTTAGGCAAAAGCCTGGCCCCAGCTGGTATTGAGGAAACCCACGAGAGGCCAGCACTGCCCTTTGACAGCTGCAGCTCCTATTGTTTAATTTCACAGCTCTGCTTATGTTTTATTTATTTTTTTTCCAGGTTAAAAACGAATTAAAATTTAATTTTCTGTTGAAATTGTGTTGGAAATTCAAAGCTCCTTGAAGTAACTTGAGATGCTCATGGGTCCAGAGAGTGGAGGTGGAAAACAGGTAGGAGATTCAAAGACGGAGAGGCAACATGTGATATTAAACCCAGAATAGCTTCCCTAAGCGTACTAATCCTTTCCTATTGTGTACAAAATCTCTGCACATTTATAAGACAAACTTTGAGGTCAGGTAGTTGTTCCTCTATGACATATTTCATTTAACATAATACCATTAAATTTCTTCCATTTTCATAAACAGAAACAATGGCATGCATTTTAAATCTGAATGGTATCCCATTAAGCACATCAACAATATTTTTTTTATCCATGTATCAACTGATAGACATATAGGTTGACTCTGTTTCTAGGCTTTTATGTACACATGGGGATACAGTTATGTTACGCTGAATTGATTTAAGTCTGTTTAATAAAAAATAAACACTATATTCAGAAATTTAAAATATTATTATATTGTGTGCATGGGTGTTTTGTCCACATGAACGTCGGTGTACCATGTTTATATCTGGTGCTCTCATAGGCTAGCGGAGCATATTAGATCTGCTGGAAATGAGCTTAGAGAAGGGTGTGAACCGCCATGTGCGTGCTGGAAACTGAACTCAGGTCTTCCAGGAAGAACAGCCAGTATTCTCGCCTGCTAAGCCACCTCTCCTGCAGCCCATTCTCAGAACTGTAAAAACAGTAGCAAATAGCCGGACCAGAAAATATTTATAAAGGTAACATTATACAGATTCAGCAGGTTGTATGCTCATGTGATATATGTATGTAGAAACAATTAATGGAAAAAAGAGGCCATGAATTTGAAAAACATCAAAGAAGGGTACTCAGGATGGTTTGGAGAAAGGAAAGAGAAAGAAGAAATAATGTGATTATCTTCTCATCTAAAAAATAAAATAAGTAATTAAAAATGAGCAGAGTATTCAAAGTTAAATATTTGAAAATGAATGTCTATGTGTGTGTATATACATATTGCCCTACAATAAAAAAAAATCATATAAGAACAAAATATTGACCCATACTTTTCATTGCAATGTATTTTATTTCTTTTTTCCTCTTTTAGAACATATAGTAAGCACAGAGCAGAAGGTAAAGGCATCTTTTCATTTAGCCTATGACTGACCCTATATTTGTTTATCTATCTATACTATCTATTAAGGCCACATTTATTAATTGAATTACACAAGTTTGGTTAAAAATATTACTATTCAAAGTGCTGGGTACCAAGAATACAATTATGAATGAAACACACAGCTTTTCTACCTCTTCCACTGTTAAGTCTGAAAAGAAAAAAAAAAAAAAAAAAGAAAGAAAGAAAGAGGAAGCAGAGTAAGTGTTTAACTCCTCACCTACATCCACAACAGGCAAATCAAAACAGATGGCAACAGGAGGAGAAAAGTAACTAGAAATATGCACTAAGAAACCTGAGTTTTCAATCCTGTTTACTTTTCTGGTATTTTTGTAACAACAAAGGATGACAGTTTTCTATCTCCTTACAGTTAGGCATATCATCAGTGTGTTTGTTTATGATCTCTGCACTAAGGGAAGAAATGTGCTTTAGTCAGGGTAACGTGTAAGGCATCTAGAGCAGGACTCTAGCTGTCCCTTGCCCACTTCATAAATCATAGACAACTGGAAATGTTGATATTATTCACCAGAATTGTGCAGGTAAAGTGGGTTGTGTGTATATGTGTGTGTGTAGATGGGATATGAAACTTAGTTAATTGTAGTCAGTTAATCAGGTAAACATTGATTTTGTTTATCAACTCTATAATAAAATGACTTTGGAGGATTGGGTTTAAGATTGATGACAAAGCAAGAAAGATATAATCATATTTTTTGCTCCAAAGCAAAACTCAAAACCCTGCAGTATTTAAAATGATAAGGAGATCAGCAATAATTTGACCAAAAATATGGATTTGGCCTCAATAGAACAAAAATAAATTACTTATGCAGTCATTTGGCAGCTAGCTGTGACTACTTCTTTTGATAGAGAGAATCTACTCATTTACTACTTTATTACATTTATATACATTTTATTACCATATGTAGGTATATATATATATATATATATTTAATTGTTACCATATTCTTATCATTATAAGAATTTCTGAGAATGCCTGAGGCCAGAAGGCATGTTCAGCGATTCATAAAGCACACTTTGGAAAGAATGGAAAACAACCATATCCACATGTGATCTTAGCCAATGCCCAAGATGGCCAGAAAACAACTAGTGTATCAAAAGAATGTGAAGACACAAAATCCCAGATCTGAGAAGGTGGAGGCCAGAAGATTGAGAGTCATCCTTGTACAGAAAAAAAGTTCAGGGCCACCCTGGTATACATGATACCTTGTCTTGAAAAAAAGGAAAATAAAATAAAAAGAAATAAATTATAATATATATATATATATATATATATATATATCATAGTTTTCTTGTGGATTGTCTATATCCTGTATGCACATATATATTGAGTGTGTCTGAGCATATGTATGTGAAGTGTCTTCTAGGTTCCCCTTATTTTTTGAGGCAATGCCTCTGGATCTGTAACTCACCAATTAAATATACTAGTGAAACATTTCTGGTCAGACATCTCCCAGCACTGAGATTACAGATTCATCCTGCCCAATCAGATTATATACCAGTGTGTGTGTATACACACACACACACACACACACACACACACACACACACACACACACACACACACCGTCAGCCATTTGGTCACTTTTTTAATAATAATATAAAGGGAAAAGGTTGACCAGTTGGCTGCGGTTTTTTATTATTATTCTAAATTAGATGATGAGATAGTCAATCAGTTGCCTCTTATCTCCTTCTCTCGCTCAAATATTAGGTAACAGAATCGATTGGTGGTACTCACCTCCCTGTCAACGTGACTCTTGAAAGCAGATTAACCAGTTGGTATTTTTCATAGATGCTGGAAATTCAAATGAGATCCTCATACTTGTAAAGCAAACACTTTATGCACTGGACCATCTCCCCAAGACCTAAAACAGAGAAATAAAAATGAGGAAAAAAAATGAACTTTCCATTTTGAAGATATGAGTAGTTGGATTTGCAAGCCAAAGAAAGTAATGACTACAAAGGCCCTTGTACATAATGTAATCAACATAAGTAATGGCTAGAAAGGAAATCAACTCTACTGTGGTTATTAAGGAATATAAAGAGTGGTAGGTTACAAAGTGATAAGTGTTATAATAAGTAGTATTCCATAGCAGAAAGCAAAACTGGAACTTCATTCTCCTTGTAGTAAAGAGCCATTGATAACTAGTAAGCAGAAGGAAAGCATTATTTGATCTCATCTCATTTTTGACATAATGTATATAACTGGACAGAAGGAAGCCTGAGACAGATTATATGAGATATTTTCATAGCCCAAGAAATAGAGCAGGATCAGAGAAAAACAACATATTACGGCTTTACTGTGACAATGAAAGCAGTGAAAATCAACTAATTTTGATTAAGGATGGAGGGAGGACTCAGGTGCTCATCATTGTTGATTTAAACAATGAAGCCCATAATATTTATTCCGTTCAGTGATACAAAGATGACCATGGAAGGTGAAAGTTCATAGAAACAAAGTGATATCTGAGTTTTGCTTCAGTTCCATTAAACTGGGATGCCTGCTCATCTTTTGAGAAAAGATGGGATGTTGTCACTTTGCTTTAATAGTCTAAATTATGTTACGACATTCTTCTTTGTTTAAATAAATATTATCATAAAACATATATGTAAAAAAAGTTGGACCTAAATTATAGCATCTGGGAAATGCCTGCATCTTCAGTGAGAATGCATGGAGTGAGGAAGGAACAAGCTTGAGTCAAGCTTTTTGACACCCTCCTAATTAGGGGTTTAAGAAAGCACAGCAGGATAGTGGAAGTAAACCAGATAAGAATCTATAGTGTGACAGCCAAGACGAAGTGTCCTAGATTAAAGATATCAGCTTCTACTCGGAGGTTATGCAGGGAGAAAAGAAGAATAACTACTACATTTGTTTCACAGTGTCCATCAATGAAATTGACAAAAGTTACCTGTACAGGATGATAATAAGAGAACCCAAAAAATCTCCTGAGGAAAGAACGAAAGGCAATGTTGGTGTAAAGGAGTGGAAACTGTGCCTGTGAACTATTCTCTGAAAAACCTATTGTGAAGCTGAATTGGAAAGTGGGACTAAGGGATCAATATAAGGTCAAAGGGAGCTTTCATTGATCTTTAGAGGAAAAAAAAATTCTTCTGAGGGCATGGAGGAAAGCAGCATCAAAAAGCTAAGTAGTTTTTCTAACTCAGCTGCTTAGCAAAGCTTACTGAGTTCTCATCTGTCCCTTCACCTCTAAGGAATTCTTTATGGAGGGCAGTTTTACTACCAGATGAACGACTCAGAATATATAATTTTACGGGAAAGAGATGCTAATGAGATGTAGGGACTCAAAGGTTAGAGAGAGAGAGAGAGAGAGAGAGAGAGAGAGAGAGAGAGAGAGAGAGAGAGAGAGAGAGAAGAGAGAGAGAGACCTCCCAAGCCATAGAAGAGGGGAGGAAACATCCAGTAAGTGATGAAAAAAAAAAGTTTATGATGAGAGACCAAAAGAACAATACTGTGCTAAAAAAAAAAAAAAAAACAACTCTCAAATGTAAGTAACAGTGAACTTTACTGCAGTACATTTTAAATGAAATAACATCAATGAGCCAAGAATAACAACAACAAAAATTCTGTATCTCAAAAATGTGCTTCTCACAAGTTTTTGAAGTCTGGAATTGCATGAAATATAATAATATATGCTTATTTATAATAATATATATTTAAATATGCAGCCAAATATATTATCAACCACTAACATCAATTGTTCGCAATAAAAGTAGGATATAAAAATGAGCTGTGTGGTAGCATAAACCTATAATTTCAAAACACAAGCGTCTGAGTCTGAGGAAGGGCTTCTAGTTTGAAGACAGCCTGGGCTATACAGAGAACCTGTGAATTTGAAAAAAAAATGTAGGAAAGAGAGAGAAATGAGGGTGGAGATCAGACCTGGAGAGAGCAGAGGGCCTGCAGAGGGAAGAGAAACTATGGGCAGATATATCTTTATGAAAAGCTGGAGACCTAGGAGAGAGTAGGATTCTTGGAGGATATGGAGATAACTAGAACTGAGACACCTAGTAGCAGGGGTCATGAAGACAGAAGAGGCCACTCTCTAAATAGACAGGACTCCTAGTGAAAGGAGGAGAACCAACAACCCACCCACAAAACTTCAACTCAATATTTACCCTGTCTAGGAGATGGACAGGGATAAAGATAGAGTAGAGATGATGGATGTCTAACCAACACTTGACCCAACCTGAGACCCATCCCATGGGAGAGAGCCAAGCCCAGACACTATTACCGATACACAGCTATGCTCTCAGACAGGAGACTAGCATAGCTATCCTCTAAGAGGCTCCACTCAGCACCAGATTTAAACAGATGCTAAGACTCATTTCCACACATTGGGCAAAGTGTAGGGAGTCTTGTGGAAAAGAGGAGGGATGGATAGAGGGGCCTGGAGATGACAGAAAATCCACAAGAAGACCAACAGAGCCAACTAAGCAGGGCCCAGAGGAGCTTGGGGGTGACTAAAGACTTTCAAGAATTCAATGAAAATGATGACACAACATACCCAAACTTATGGGACACAGTGAAAGCAGTGATAAGAGGAAAGAAAATTAATAGAACTAAGTGCCTTCAAAAAGAAATTAGAGAAGACCTCAGGTGCATCTAAGCTGGACTGCCTTGCAGGTCCACAGGGAAAGAGGACAAACTCAGTCATATTTTGACTTAATGAAGTGAGTGGGTAGGGAGATCTCCTTTTCTAAGGAATAGGGAACGCAAAGAGAAGAGAGGGAAGGACTGGGAGGAGAGAAGAGAATGGAATATAACTGAGATGTAAAGTAATAAATTAATTAAATAAAAATTTGGAAAGACCTCATATTAACAATTTAAAAGCATACCTGGGAACTCTAGTACAAAAAAAGCAAACAGGGGGAGACCTGGTGGCATTCAGAGGGAGAATAGCAGGTTACCAACAAGAGACTTGATACCCTATGAGCATATACAGGGGGAGGTAATCCCCCTCAGGAACAGTCATAGGGGAGGGGAATAAGGGGAAAATGGGAGGGAGGGAAGAATGGTAGGATACAAGGGATGGGATAACCATTGAGATGTAACAAGAATAAATTAATAAAAAATTTTTTTAAAAAAGAAGCAAACACACCCAAGAGGAGTGGACAGCAGGAAATAATCAAACTCAGGGCTGAAATCAGTAACTTAGAAACACAGAGTACAAAGCAAAGAATCAACAAAACCAAGACCTGGTTCTTTGAGAAAACCATAAAGATAGACACACCCTTAGCCAAATTAACCAAAAGGCAGAGAGAAAGAGTATCCTAATTAACAAAACGAGAAATGAAAAGGGGGACATAACTACAAACACCAAGAAAATCCAATGCATTATTAGATCTTATTTCAAAAACCTTTATTCCACAAAACTGGAAAATCTAAACGAAATGGATGATTTTCTTGATACATTCAATGTACCAATGCTAAATGAAGATCAAGTAAACAATTGAAATAGTCCTATAACCCCTAAAAAATAGAAGCACTCATTAAAAGACTCCCAAGCAAGAATAAAAGCCAAGGGCCAGGTGATCTCAGTGCAGAATTCTACTAGACTTTCAAAGAAGAGTTAATACCAATGCTCTTCAAATTATTCCACAAAATAGAAACAGAAGGAACATTGCCACACTCGGTCACCATAATATCCCTAAACCACTCAAAGACTGAACAAAAATAGAGAAAGTTAGACAAATTTCTGTTATGAACATTGTTGCAAAAATACTCAGTAAAATACAAACTGAATCCAGGAACTAACTAAAAATATCATCCTCCATAATCAAGTAGGCTTCATCCCAGGCATACAGGGATAAAAATCTATCAATCTTATCCACCATATAAACAAACTGAAAGGAAAAAAAAACTCATGATCATCTCATTATATGCTGGAAAAAAAAAAAAAAAAACCTTTGACAAAATCCAACCACACTCCTACATGTTTGACCTGTTGGAGGGATTTGGGATACAAGATACATACTCAGACACAATTAAGGCAATAAGTAGCAAGCCAACAGCCAAATTATTTTAAATGAAGAAAAACTTAATACAGTCCCACTAAATCATGGACAAAACAAGGCTGGCCACCCTCTACATATCTATTCAATATGGCACTTGAAGTTCTCACTAAAGCAGTAAGACAACTAAAGGAGATAAAGGAGGATACAAATTGTAAAGGGAGAAATCAAAGTTTTGCTGTTCACAGATGATATGACAGAACACATAAATGTCCTCCAAAATTCTACCAGGGAACTTCTACAGCTGATAAACACTTTCAGCAAAGTGGTTGGATATAAAATTTACTAAAAAAAAAAAAAAAAAAAAAAAAATCAATAGCCCTCCTGTATGTAAATAACAAATGGGCTAAGAAAGAAATTATGGAAACAATACCCTTCACAACAGCCACAAATAATATAAAATATCTTGATGTAACTCTAACCCACTATGTGAAAGATCCATATGACAACTTCAAGTCTTTGAAGAAAGAAATCAAAGATGATTTTAGAAGATAGGAAGCTATTCCATGCTCATAATCAATATTTACCACCCTACATAAAACTAAAGTCCAAGTGGATCAAGTACCTCAACAGAAAAACAAATACACTGGCTATTAGGGGAAAAGGTAAGGGAAAGCCTGGGATTCATTGGTATAGGAGATAACTTCCTGAACAGAATGCCAACAACTTCAGGAACCAAGGTCAGCAATTAATAAATGGCACTCTATAAAACTGAAAAGCTTATGTAGAGCAAAGGACACTGTCAACAGAATTCTTTATAGATTGGGAAAAGTTCTTCACCAACCCTACATCAGACAGAGGGCTAATATCATATATATACATATATACACACACACACACACACACACACATATATATATATATATATATATATATATATATATATATATATATATATATATATATATACACACACACATATATATACTTAAGAAATTAACACAGCAAAACAAATAGTCCAATTTTAAAATGGAGTACAGAACTAAACCAAGAATTTTCAACAAAGGAATCTCTAATGGCCAAGAAGCACTTAAAGAAATGTTCAACATCCATAATCATCAAGGAAATGCAAGTCAAAACAACTCTGAGAACCCATGTTACATCTGTCAAAATGGCTAAAATCAAAAACTCAAGTGACAGTACATCCAGGCAAGGATATGGAGAAAGGGGAATAATCCTCCATCGCTGGTGGCAGTGCAAATTTGTCTAGCCATTTTGGAAATAAGTGTGGCACTTTCTCAGAAAATTGGGAATAGCTCTACCTTAAGACTCAGCTGTACCTCTCCTGGGCTCCACCATACAACAATAACATTTGCTCAACTACATTCATAGCTGCTTTATTCATAATGGCCAGAATCTGGAAACAATCTAGATGTCCCTCAACTGAAGAATGGATAGAGAATCTGTGATACATTTACACAACAGAATACTACTTAGCTGTTAAAACCAAAGAAATATGCAATTCACAGGCAAATGGGTGGAAATAGAAAAGACCCACCTGAATGGGTAAGTTAATCTAGACCCAAGAGTAGATCAAAACAGATGCTGAGACTCACAGTCAAATATGGAGCAGAGTTCAGATTTGTGGACATGTTGAGGGGAAGGATAGAAGGATCAGGTAGCATAGCTATCCTCTAAGAGGCTCCACTCAGCACCAGATTTAAATAGATGCTGAGACTCATTCCCAAACATTGGGCAAAGTGTAGGGAGTCTTGTGGAAAAGAGGAGGGATGGATAGAGGGACCTGGAGGTGACAGAAACTTCACAAGAAGACCAACAGTGTCAACTAGCCTAGGCCCATGGGGCTCACAGAGACTGAAGCACCAACCAAAGAGCAAGCATGGTCTGTCTCTAGCCCCCTACACATATGTAACTGATGGGCAGCGTGGTGCTCATGGGGTCCCCAAGCAAGTAGAATGGGGGCTGCTTCTGACATGGACTCTGTTGTTTGCTGTTGGATCACTTTCCCCTAACAGGGTTCCCTTGCCTGGTCTCAGTAGAAGAGAATGCATTCAGTCCTAATAAGACTTGAAATGCTGGGCTGGGTTTATATGGGGTGGGGTCTCCCCTTTTCTCAGAATAAGGGGAGGGGGGAGAAGAAGAAAGGGTGGGACCAGGAGGAGAGGAGGGAGGGGTCTGTGTTTGGAGTATAACATGAATAAATAATTAAACTGTATTTTAAAGCACTTTCTATAATTGTTCATGCATAATACAATATAGCCTATTAAATTTTTTAAATTGTTGCACTGCCCATGTTGGTTGTTGTGACTTGGGACTTTTCCAAGTTTAGCACTGTAATTTAAAAGCAGGTACCCTACTATTCAGCCATGTAACCACGCACATAGAACTAATGTCTCTACCACTCAGAGAAGAATGGTACCTGTTCTGAATAGTCTTACTGTCAACTTGACAGCCATGAATCACTAGGAAGAGAATTCTTTATGAAGAATTGTGTAAATCAGTTTGGCCAGTGGGCAGGCATGTCTGGGGTGGGGGTGGGGGATTTGCCTGATAGATAATTCATATGGGATGACTCATCTTACACAGGGGTGACACTATTTCAAGGCAGGATTCCTGGACTGTATGAGTAAAGAAAGCTAGGTGATCATTAATTGAGCAAGCAAAGAGCCTGTATCCTCTTTGCTCTTGACTATGGGTGTGCAGTGTGACTAGCTGCTTTAGTTCCTGCTCCAGTAATGGATTGCAATTTGAAATCTTAAGCCAAACAAGCCCGTTCCACCATAGGTGCTGTTGGTCGGGATATTTTATCCCAGAATCAGAAATGTACCTAGATCAGCATCTAGCTCACAAGAGTGTTGTACATAAGCAATGGGATGTTCTTTACATGGCGGCTGGTGCGGTGTCCAGTGCATACTAACCGCAGCGTGCTGTTCATTTTTAGCTCTTACTAGTGTTCCTAAAGCTGTTATCATAGTACTGTGACTGTGCTTTACTACTGAATCCTCTTAAACACCCAGGACTTCTGTACATACGTAGGTGACAGCAAAGTTTTCTGTTTCTGGGACATAAAGGTATCAGTAACCTGGAAGGTAATGCTTACGGTATATGTCATAGTAGTTGCCACAGTAGGTTGATTTTGGAGCCAGTGTCAGGAATGAAGTATGTGTGCAGGAAAGGTTGTGGCTGAGGGGTCAGCGTCCCTCTAATGACGGACGTTGCAGCGGTCATTTACTTAGCCCTTACCATTCACCTTTCTGTTGCTGGTCCTGTCCTGTCCTTCAATCACTTATGTAGAGAAAAGCTCATTAAGCACTCTTGGCATCCTAAGACACTCTCAGGATTTGTGATTTTCTGGTTCCTTTCTACTTTCCCACTTTTACAGAGGAATACATGTATATCATGAGCTAGGCATTAGGTGTGGATTTGGGTGGTTATGGGACCAGGATGAAGACATAACAGCCATTACATTGAAGAAAATCATGACTTTCTGAATGTACCACAACCATGAGATAAAGAGAAAGGTCAAAAGACATACCTTAAAATGTGGGGAGCTACTGGACTGGGTTTGGCCAGCATATAGGATAACCAACTACTTCTTATTATGCTTGTTATTATTAACACTTTTTCCAATTAAGAGCGTGCTTTAACAACTAAATAGGTAAATTGCTTTTAATGTATGGTTCTATACATGCTACATTTAAAAGCGATAATCCTAGATGTTAGGTTGAAAAAAAACATTTAAATGTTTAGAATGTGTAAATAAAATATGCTAATATAGGTTCTTTTTACTCTAAGCGTTTTCATGGAAAGCTCTTGCTCTTTGGTTGGAGAGAGAAAGGAGGCAGCAAGGCCAGACTTCAGACAACTAAAGGATGTTTTCCAGAGGCCGGCGCCACAGAACAAAGACATCACCACATAAACACAGGGTATCCTAAATCTTTGGTGACTCAAAAAAAAATTTGTGCCACATTTCAATAATGGATTTGGACAGATTTTAAAATGCAAACAATGCTAACACTAACACATTTTATTGGTATTCCAGCAGCTTCTGAAAACTGTTTAGCCTTCTTGGCTCTCTGTCAGCATATGGGAACCGAAGTGTTGTGCAGAGATGTGGACAACTCTCTTGATATCTTCTCTCAGTTTTCTTCCTCATCATCAAACTCTGAATCAATTAACTTTTTTAGGAAAAATGCAATTTTCACAAACGAAAATTATCACTTTCCTTCACTTCATCTTCTCTGCATGTAGAAGTGACAATGTCAGCCACTTCTACTGAGTTGTAAGCAAAAGAGAGCTGTAGAAATTTCTGCGAAAACCATACAAGGTAAAAAAAAAAAAAAAAGAATACATGATATAGC
Organism: Acomys russatus; assembly: GCF_903995435.1. NCBI lineage: Eukaryota > Metazoa > Chordata > Mammalia > Rodentia > Muridae > Acomys > Acomys russatus. Next base: position 18,286,807 of record NC_067152.1, on the reverse strand, counting down.
CGGCAAGCAGTTGCTGTTCTGGGTCACTATGAAGCAGAAGAGGCAGGTTAGCATGTTACAAAGAGCTCCAAAATTTGAGCAAAGGGTGGCATGAGACCATGCCGAGGTTTAGAAGTCTGAGCCCAAGGCCGGAAGATTACTAATTTGCCACGGCTGCCTCACTGCTTGCATGCTTTGACTTTTTTCTTTTAATTTTTTTATTAAATATTTTTTTACATATACATTTATATTACTACACATATATACAAAAACTACCCACAGCAAGAAGCACCATGACACAATCAGGATTTATCTAAATGTTACATTCTTAATATTTTTGCTATTTGTACCTTACAGCCTTGAAGAAAACACCTTACCTATCTTGGTGCATCTAAAATTTTGAATGTAAATCAATCTCCATCACATCTTGTCATTATCAACTTAAAACATCTACCTAGACCTAAAAACATCTTAACCCCTAAACAACTAAACTATTGATCTTCAACCCCATCAGAGACTTGAGAAGGAATAAACTTGCTCTCCTGGTATACTCACATAATCAAGTTTATTCCTTCTCAAGGCTTTGATTCCTTATGGGGTCAACAAATCTGTACCCAAGCAATACAGTTTTCTTGGTTTCCATGGAGTAACTTACTGTAGAGAGGAATCCTAATGTATTCAGACCAACAGGTGGAATGTCTAGGTGCGTTCTATCCATTAGATATATAGAATGCATTGTAGTACTCGGAAAAAAAAAAGTCTCCTCCCCACAATGAAGCAAGGAGACACCCCTGATCTTGGATATTTCCTCCAAAAAGAACCAGAGTATTTTCCAGCAAGTGGCAATGTGAAACTCCTACATGCTACAAAGCTTCTTAGAGCCAGAAGCAGCTTCTAGTAAACAATGTGAACCATATAAAGAGAACATAACCTTGATACTGACAGTATATCCTGGCCCCAGCCTCTGCTCTCAGCCCACAAACAGCACCAACCTTTATAGAGAGAACAAGAAAGGACTATAATAGATTCTATTGAGCCTCTGCTCCCTTAAGCACACATCTCTAATATTAGACATTCAGAAAGACTCTGGTTCTTTGTCTTTGTTCTTTGGAGGAAAATCTGCTTAGTATTGTGTTTATTTTACTTTCAAAATGTCTTCTACTTAATTTATTACTGTATCTTTTAAAATAATATTTTATTAATCATTTGAAAATGTCATTAGATGCATTTAGATTCTATTCACCTTCCCCCCCCAACTCCTCCCAGATATACTCCCACCTCCTATTCACAATATTTCAGCTCTCTCTCTTTCTTATCCTCTTTCTCTTTTCCTCTCCTCCTCTTTTTCTCCCTATCCCCATATCTCTCACACACACACAAACTCACACATTAATTGTAACTGTTGAGCTCAGTTTTATAAAGTGAGCATTGATAAACAGAAAGACAGCAGCACAAACAGCAATTGTAGGTGACTAACATAATTGGTGACTTTAACATCCCACTCTCATCAACACAAAAGGTCATTCCAATCAAAATATGCAACAAAGAAACTTCAGATTTATATGCTTGGTGAGCTTGATAAAGAAGATTAAAGGAAAAAAATAAAAGAGAAATAGCACGGATCAGTTGTTGAATATAGAAGGCACCAAACCTACTGACCTGAGTTCAATCCTAGAGATATACATGGGAGAAAGAGAGTATGGATTCCCACTAATTGTCCTCTGATCACATACACATTTTGTCACACACACACACACACACACACACACACACACACACACACACACACACCATTATTTAAAGAACTTTGAAAAAAAATTTGCTCTTTGATGGCAATTTTATCTTGATAACAAAGCTAAATAAAAATTAAACTATACATTTGCTTGCATATCTCCTCTATGAAAAATAAACAGGATGCCTTAGATTCAGATAACCAGAAGCTTCCTTCTCATCATGGGAAAAACTGCTATAGAAGCAGAAGCAAACTATGCTTCATTCTTAATGGTAGCAGACTATCTACCTCTATAACTCTAGTATCTCGGGACAATTACGCATCTCAAACGTTAAAATTTCTGTGCTTCCAGACTTTTACAAACTTGTCAGAGTCTGATAGTAAATGGAAAAGCCATTAATAAAAGTAAGTTCATACTCTCAACAGAAATACTAAACAATTTGCCCAATTTAAATGGTTAGGATATGGCTTGGAGTCTCTTTCTATTTTGATTAGTCCAATGTATCTTCAGCTAGTGAAGTCCCATTATGTAAAGACAGTTTTAGAAAGTCTCATTATTTCACAGCATGAACTTGATTTGAAAGCTCAGCTATCTTAAAGCAGAATGATTTGCATGCACAACTGCTGATTAAGATGGTATGTTGATTATTAAACAGAAATGGAGGCTCTTTATAAGCATTCAAAGAAATTGATAGTTCAGGCAATTTTATGAGACTCATTGTCTCTGCAATTCAAGTTTACTTTTTCTGGGTTACCTATATAATATTGGACAAAACAAAACCATTCGGTAATAATAGTGCTTGTCAAATGTGAATAAAATTTACAAGAAATTACATGAGAAATGGGACCTTTTTCAGAAATGATACGAAAATAAAGTCAACTGAAACTGTCATGGTAATATTGTTCATGGTGAAGGACAAATAAAATCAGCTCCCTCCACCCACATAGTAGATTTCCCAGCAGCTCTGCTAAATGGCTATATGCTGAGGACAGAACACAGAGTGATAATAAAGTGGCTATTTTTGCTGGGAGTTGACAAGAAATGAGTTGCCATAGAGGACCTGAAAGAATGCATGGACCATGTCCTCAGTTCATATTAAAAGAAATGTAGCCCAAGGGGCATGTCCCACGAAAGCCTTCACTTACCAGGAAACTGGGACAGAGGGGAAGGCATCTTATTGGGACTCTAAATGAGAGACGCATGGGAGAATAGCAAAATAAAAGGATACAGAGGGTCCTAGAAATCTACAAGTAGAACAATATGATAGGCAGATTTGGGCCCAGGGGTCCTGCTCAAACTAAGGCACCAGCCAAGGACAATACAGGAGGTAAACTTTAAACCCCTTCCCAGATCTAGCCAATGGTCAGAATATTCTCCACAGTTGAGTGGAGAGTGTGATATGCTTTCTCATGTACTATGGTGCCTCACATTTGACCATGTCCCCTGGAGGGGGAGACCTGGTGGCACTCAGAGGAAGGACAGCAGGTAGCCAAGAAGAGACTTGATACCCTATGAGAATATATAGGGGGACGTAATCCCCCTCAGGAACAGTCATAGGGGAGGGGAATAATGGGAAAATGGGGGAGGGAGGAATGGGAGGATACAAGGGATGGGATAAACATTGAGATGTAACAAGAATAAATTAATAAAAAAAAAAGAAAGAAAGAAAATACTGCTGGGTGTGTTTAACTTGTTTACAAAAACTTAATACTGAAAATATATCTGTATAATATAAACTGAAGTCTTTTGCAGAGCTTTTAAAAATGCCTTTATTCAGTATGTATCTGGTATTAGAGAATTTAATGTGAAAATATTCATTACATCTTCCCTCCTGTTATCTTCAAGGGAAACTGTGTTGTTATTATTATCAAGGGTGCCTATGCAGAGATATCTGGGCAAATTCAAGTACATGGGCACTATTTTCCTTACTTTTAACCTTTTTTTTATTTTTTTTTCATTCTACTGATATAGTTATTTGAGAATTTCATGCACCTATGTAATTTATTCTGATTACTTCTCCAGGCCCTCTTTTATCTTTCTCCCACCCCATGTAATCCTCCCATCCCTACCATTCCCTTTTTAAGATGCATAGCTTTTGGGATGGTTGCTGAATCATTTACTTCAGCTAAAGCCATCTGGATTTGGATTTCAAATAATTGTAGGGACCTGATGGGGTCATTAATGGATGGATAACTTAAGGCAACCCCCCTCAGAACCTCCTCATGTTAAACAATTGAATAGTAAAGAGTAGGTCTCCGTGAGACCTCCTTTATTCATGCCTGACTGCTCACAGGCTTATTGTTGTACAGACCCAGTGTAGGCATTTACAGCTACTGCGCGTTCCCGATTATAACTGCAAAACTTTCCAAAAGGATGGCATTTTGGAGGTGTTATTCACTTTTATGGCCCCCCACTTGCTTTTCTTCCCCTGTCTTGCATTGTTGTCTGATTCGTAGATAAAATTATATAAATTATTTATTCAGGACTGAGTAGTCATCTACCACTTATTATTGGCACCCTGTGTCTCTGTTTACCACTGCTCATTGGAAAGAGAGGTATTTCTCATTAAGGTCAAATGTAACATTGGCCTATGAGTATAGATATAAATATTCACTGCATCGCTTGATGCTATGTCAATTTAACTAAACAACGGTATTCAGTTTATTCCTAGGGCCTATGATCTCATTTACTATAAATTTTTGACCAGCCTCACAGTTGTAGACATGTATTCCCTGTTGAGAAGTAGGGATAAAAATCCAAGCAGAGAGCAGTTGGTTGCCTCTATAACAGTAGTGCAACTATTATTCAGGTAAAACACATCATGCGTGTAGCCTTGTAGGTGTTAGGATGCATAGCTGAATAAGGTCATTGATGTCTTTTTTTCCATCAGTGGACTGTGTAGCTCCTACAAGAACTATCAAAAAAAGGCTGGTGAGGATGAAGCTTCCATTTCAGTCCCAACTTGATTTCTCATTGTCATGCTCCAAGGTGTGGTCTTTTCAGCAAAAGTGTTTTATTCTGCTGAGTGACCAAAAAAAAAAAAAAAAAAAAAAAGCCTCTCTGACATCTAGGAGGAGATGTCACCAACACACAGTTTCCTGGAATAGATTTTTATTTCATGCCATGTAGCATATCATCCTTTAAACTCTGGATTTTAAAAATTTATATCTTAATTTATTTATAGAATATAAAGTTTGGTTACTTCACATTCCTGCCGTTTTTGTTAGTCTTCTCTACTACCCCAACACCATCTCTATTTCCTCACTTGCTCGCTGTATCACCACTCTTAATAATGCTCCTCTCTACTTTCATATTACCTGTAGCCTACTATGTCTTACAACATCTCTTTTCCAATGACTTCTTTTTAGTTTCCAGCCTCTTACTACCCAGTTGAAGAAACACAGAAATGCCAAGTTAGGAACAAGAACTAGTGGTGCTTGTTTTTGTTGTTTGATTTGTGTTTGTTTGCTTGGTTGGTTTTGGATCTGACTTTTTAAATTCAAAATGTATTTCCACTTACCTGAGAAATTCATAATTTCACTTTTACTTCCTTGGCTAGGTTTAATCTATCTTGTTTGGTTGTTTGTTTCTATTGTGAATGAGAGGTTTCTTGGTAGGAGAGGGGAGCCTGGAGAGTGAAGTAGGGTTGGATCTGTTGGGGAAAAGTGGCAGTTGGCTGGGCTGAGAGATGTCTGGAGAATTTGTCTTGTTTGGCCTAAATTACTACTGGAGATGGGCAGAATTTGTGTGACCTAGGGAGGAGGAAGGAGAGAGATCATCCTGGCAGCATGGTAGCCATGTGGTTCCTAGAAGGCAGCCTAGAGCCTGGGAAGGAGAAGACAGAAACTCCTAGGATATTCAATGACAAGGTCATGAATGTAAGGACCAGAGCCTTGGCATGATAGGAGAAGAGAGTGGAACATGTACTAGACATCCAGAAGACATTCTTTCTGAGGACATGAGATGCTGTTTGACTTCCAATTCACTGTTTCATACTTAAGCCCCTGGAGTACTCAAGGTACATTTCCTTAAGGTGAAACAAATGTGGTCTAAAACTAGTTCAGGCTGCCCACCACTGAGCAGGGGCTCAGGAACTTCATCTCAACAGAATAATTCTGTCACAGAGCAGCTTCTTGCTGCTGTCTTCTGTGCCTTGAGCGGACTCTGCCATTTACAAGTCTCTGATGTTTGTCTTGTTTGGCTCTTGGTATGTGTGCTGTCTACTAGGTAGCTCCTCAGATCTCATGACTGTTACCATCTCTGCCCCTCTCCTCGTCCCTTTATATTGATATCTTTACAGTAATGGATACATTTATGGTGATTTATTCCGTATATTGTTGGCCTAAGCTTGAATGAGATCATTTAAAGCAGAAGGTTTTACCATGAGACCAGCATTTATATTAAGCAAAGCTAATGGTGTTCTAAACATACCAATGTAAACTCAACCTATATATTGTAACATCACAAAATTTTAGAGCATTGAAAAATATGAGGCAAGTTATTGTGAACACAAACACAAAGTGGTCATATTCATATTTAAAACTATTTATTCTTCATTGTGTCCAGTCTTACTTTGCTTACTCTTTTTACATATATATATATGTGTGTGTGTGTGTGTGTGTGTGTGTGTGTGTGTGTGTGTATTTATGAGTTTGAGTGTACCACATGCATGAAAATGCCTACAGAAGCCAGAGGAGCAAGCCAGACTTTCTGAAGCTTAACTTACAGACAGTTGTGAACCTCCTCACATGGGAAGTAGGAATAGAACCCAGGTCTTCTGCAAAAGCATTGAGGACTCTCTCTAGCTCTGCCCTTTATTTATTCCAATGGAAGGGTGGTGTTTTAATTGCACTGAGATTATAGAATTGAAGCTTTTTGGGGGGAGATTATTAGCAATATAGAAGAATTACAATTTTTGGCTATAAAAAGACATTAAGGACTTTTGCTGCAATCATAGATTTTATATTTTTCCATAACCATTTCTTTAGATTTAAAGTAGCAACCCTAAAATTCTAGTATCCATCCTTAATTGTGATTTTGTAGTAGTTACCTCTTGAAGATATCTCTCTGATCCACATTCTCGTCCACGGTTCACATCTCTCCTCCACGAAGTCTTTCATAACCTTTATGCCATGTGTGCAGACATGAATTTTCTTATTAGCACTCTGATATTGTGGAGGCATTTTCAAACCCTCTCTGGGTTCGTAATCTAGGAATTGAAACCTTCCTCAACAATTCATAAGATTACATGTGACAGCTGAATGATTAGGTTAAATTACATGTCAATACAATGTCTGAATTTCTGCTACCTCTGAGTCATGCAACGCCACGGGCCAAAACATACTATGCAAAGGGGATGGAGAGATGGCTCAGATGTTTAGAGTTCTTTCTGCTCTTGCAAATTATGGTTTGGTTTTCAGCCTCCACTTCAGGAAGCGCACACTGCATCTACCTCCAGACGCAGAACATCTGATGCCATCTCCGGGCCTTAATGGGTACATACACGACATACCCATCCTCTCTCTCTCCCTCTCCCGCCTCCATGAGTCTGTTTAATGGAAGACTGAGCACTATAGAATAGGAAAATTGGCATAATTAGAAGATGTTATTACCCCAAATGTCAATAAGCAGTTTGAAATTATGTTTATGACTAGAAAGCTAGAACAAAAGTATATTGATACCCTAGGAGAAAAATTTACAGGGTGGGGTGATTGTTATGCCAGAGAGCACCAAAGGAGATCATTTGATTATTTACTTCCAAAGGTGACATTTTCCTTGGTCTGAAACAATTACAGCATGTGAATAAGAAACAAGATAGCAAACATTTATAAAGCAGATATTCCCAAGTCACCCATGTATTTTGTGTACGTAACAGTTGAGGAGAGTAATGATAGGACTGCGATCCATTTAGGAAGCACTTCTTATTCTTGTAAACATGACTATGCAGATGGATATTTAGTGTGATTTTTAAATGAACAGTAAAATTACTAAATTCCCTTTTATCAAAAACTACTCTGTAACATGCACATGGAGGAGCTGGTTAAATGGAGAGTTAATTCACACTAGTAATTTTAATAGACTGCTAAGGGGAGCCTCGCTTTTAAAATGATCTCGAGGAGAACTGAGGACTTAAGTAATTAGGTTTCCCGAGTACCTTCAAGCGAGCAAGCTCCTTTTGAACATTTGAGGTTAAGTCAGAGTTAAAAATTGGATTTAAGACTGCTGTCAAGAATGAACTGTGGCAGATACAAGTACACACTATAATGGGAAACTTGTAACATATCCATTAAAAGCATATTTGATTGTCAACATCAGAAATGGCTTCTGTAGTTTTCAGTGAAACCTTGTTTGTTAGAAGGGTAATGAGGTAATCCAGAGACTCAAAGGGAACTTAGAGTGGCTTGTGAAAGAGGAAGAGTGAGGTTGGCTTTGAGCAACTCAGCTGTGAAGCTAAAAGAACATCTTTCCTGGGTTGGCCTAAGAGTAATTCTGCCCAACAGCCTCACATCTCTTCTTTTCATTCTAGGTTAGTAATTGCAAAGAAGGGAAGACCTTAAGCCTGAGACAGGTGCATTTATCTACCTGAGGAATGATACCTCCAGAGGATGTATCATGGTAATTCAGAACAGTTGTAAGCTGTGCATTTATTTCAATTTGTGTTCCCTATTTGAGACAGCATATATGCCTGTTTTATTTCGTTCCCATTGTTTTGGATGCTGTGTTTTATTCATCCTGGTGTGTGGTCTGACCCAAAGCTTTCAATGTGCCTCAGAAATGACATAAGGGGGCTAGAGAGAAGGTTCCATTGCTAAGAGCATTCGCTGCTCTTAGGACCTTCTTTCAGTTCCCAGCACTCATGTCAGGTCCTGGCTCACATTCAACTATAACTCCAGCTCCAGGGGAATCCAACAAGCTCTTCTGGCCTCTGCCCTCCATGGGCTACACATTTGCATATATTCAAACAGATAACTAAAAAGAAAATAGAACATAAAAAGACATATTAATATTTTAATCACTGTGTTTGTAACAACTTTCTACTCTTAATCTTGCCTGTAAATGTTTTTAATATAATATCTTAAATGAGACAGTTATCATTTTCATTGCATAGGCAAGAGGAATGAGACATGGAATATATAACTTTCTCAATTTCGCAGTGACAGTGTAGTAAAGACAGGATTTTAACTAAACTCTTTATTGCAGAATTATCATTCTTGAACATAATATTGTATTGGCTTCAATAAATGTGTGATAAACAATTGTATTTTAAAAAAGCAATAACTTGGGGTTTATTTTCTCCTCAAAGTCTAAATGTTGTTGATTAGAAATAGGCTAAAAGTTGCCCACGAAGACATTTCAGAAAAACTAGCCATTATATGGTCATTGGTGAGATATACCTTTAGACATGGATATTTCTACATCAGTACTATGTACTTTTTATCCTTTTCCTTTTAAATTAATTTATTTATGTAGTCACTTTACTTCCTAATCATAGTCTCCTCCCTCCTCTCCCCCTGGCTCCACCGTCCCTCCCTCTTCCTACATCTTCCTCCCCTATTCCTCAGAAAAGGGGTGCCCCTTACCCACCTGTCATAGCTTTTATCAAGCCACATCAGAAATGAGCACATTTTAATCTCTCCTCTCCTCCCCTGTGGCCTGGAAAGGCAGCACCACGAAGGGAGAGTAATCAAAGAGCAAGTAACAGTCTATGTCAGAGATAGCCTCATCTCCTCTTTCTAGGGGACCCACATGAAGCCTGAGCTGCCCATCTGTTACATATACAGAGGGGGCCCTGGTATAATCTATGCATGGTCCTTGGTTGGTGCTTCAGTCTCCACAAGCCTCTGTGGACCCTGGTTAGTTGGCTTTGTTGGTCTTCCTGTAGTGTTCCTGTCGCCTCAGTCAGTGTCATAAAGTTACCTAATACAAACCTTGCTCAGTAGCCCACAACTTCATATTCAACTTTTTACCTCCTAGATCCATTTAGAAGACTCACTGCATATTTTTCATCCACTGTTTCTATTAACAAATATTGCCAAAACAAAAACAACAACAAAAATGTGCATTTCTAGCCAATGACAGTGCAAACCATTGGTTCACATTTAACTTTGGTGGGAAATAAATCTAGATGACCCTGAAGGTTCAGTTCCTTTCAATTTTTGGTAGTTCAGCAGACGGCTAGATCAGACTGCTCGAATTCAAGAGAACTCTTTTGGCTGGTGATGGGATTCCCAGAGCACAAGTTTGGTTGCTGTGCTTTTGATAGTCAAACCTTGATCCTAGGCACAAGTATCCTAGCATTTATCATTATCAGATATTTTACTTAGAAAAACTATTCAATTCCTGTTTTTTTGTGTGTGTCTTTGTGTACATATGCGCGGGAGCGTGTGTGTGTGTGTGTGTGTGCGCGCGCGCGCGCGTATGTGTATGCTTCGTGCACTAGCAAGTAAGTTATACTTCTGCTGAAACCTTGTTCATATATGGCATGTTCATTTGGCTTATATGATTGGACAAATAGAGTTGAGGGTATGACAGCTATCTTAATAATTTTCTTCTTGAAGCACAATTCTCCATAAGCTGTGTGTTATGACTCTAGTGTGTGTCATTAGTGATGTGTGTGTGTGTCAGAACCCTTCCCAAATGACAGAAATATTCCATTCTTCTCATGCAGCTGTCAGAAAATCAAGTAAGCTTTGCCTTCAACATATATACATACATACATACATACATATATATATATATATATATATATATATATATATAAAATATGACCATTTCTTATCACGCCCCCTCCTACCGTCTGAGATATCATCATACCTCAAGTTGCATGATATATATTCCTGAACATTTCCCCCCACTCTCACTACTTCTCCCATATGGTTTATAAAATGCAGCAGCAAAAGAGACACCTTGGAAACCAAAAGGTAAGCATGGTACCCACAAGTCTCCCAATGACTCCTCATGTTACTCAACATAAAGCAAAAGTATTTGCCGGCCATAACTGATGACAAGAACATGCTTGCTACTAAACGTTCTCAGCTCAGACCTCATTCTTCCTTTGTTTTACTGTATCAGTTTTCTAGGTTGAACCTGGGAATCAATTTCCATGCAGTTTTTTAATTTTGTAGTGTCAAGTCACATTTTCTCCAGGATTTTGCGCTCTGAGTCCACTCTCCTTAGCTTGTATATGGCCATCTTCTGCATTCACATAGACTCTCCTGTATCTATGTCCAATTTAAAGAACTCAAGGAAATAAACATCACCAAACCAAATTATTCAATTAAAAATGGAGAACAGAGCTAATCAGAGAATTCTCAACAGAGGAACACCAAATGACCAAAAAACACTGAAAGAAATGTTCGATGTCCTTAGTTACCAGAGAAATGCAAATCTAAATGACTCTGCGATTCCATCTTAAACCTATCAGAATGGCTAAGATCAAAAACTCAAATGACAACATGTGCTGGCGAGGATATGGAGAAAAGGGAACACTCCTCTATTGCTGGTAGGAATGCAAACTTGTACAACCACTTTGGAAATCTATCTGGTGCTTTCTCAGAAAACCAGAAATAGGGCTTCCTCAAGACTCAGCTATTCCACTCCTTAGAATATACCCAGAAAATGCTACACCACACAACAAGGACATATGCTCAATCATGTTCATAGCAGCCTTACTCATAACAGCCAGAACCTAGAAATAGCCTAAATGTCCCTCAGTTGAAGAATGGATAAAGAAACTGTGGTACATTTACACAATGGAATACTACTCAGCTATTAAAAACAAGGAAATCTTGACATTTTTCAGAAAATAGATGGAACTAGATATGATCATCCTGAATGAGGTAACCCAGACCCAGAAAGACATGCATGGTATATACTCACTTATAAGTGGATATTAGCACAACATAAATGTTCTTTGAGAGACTCTACCCAGTGGGGGATTGCGACAGATGCTGAGACTCACAGCCAGACTCTGGGAAGAGTATTGAGAGTGGTATAGAAGAGTAGGGAGATGTAAGGACCTAGAGGGTTCAGCAGCCCCACAAGGAGAACATCAAGGCCAGCAGATGTAGATCCAGTGGGCCTGCACAAACTGTATCACCAATCAAGGACAATGCATTCAGTGAGCCTAGACCCCTGGTTCAGATATAGCCAATGGACAGCTCATTCTCGAAGGTTGTGAGGGCAACAGCGACTGCCTCTGACATGAACTCTGGTGCCCTTGGTGAGGAAGCCAAGCAGGCACACAGAGGAAGGTGATGCAGGCTATCTGGATGAGATCTCATAGGCTGTGGTCATATGGTGCAGTAGGAGGTCCCCTTCTGTCAGAGGTCTAGAGGAAGGGAATAGGGCAGAAGACGGAGGGAGGATGGAACTGCAAGATACAAGCTAGGGGATAACAAACAAATCGGAATAAATCACCATATTTTTCAGGCTATAACATGCACCTGACCATAAGATTCACCCAGTTTTTAGAGAAGTAAAACAAGGAAAACAGTAAAAAAAACAGCAGTCAGACCATAAGGTGTACCCTAATTTCTCCCACACCAGTTTTTTTTTTTTTGGCGGTAAAAGTGCGTCTTATGGTCTGAAAAATACAGTAAAATAAATTTACAAATAAATCAGAAGAAAATGAAAAAATAAAGAACATCAGACATATAGGGTGAAAACTCATCCCAAAGAGTTCATTTTAACCCAAGAGCCTCCTTAACACTCATATACCTAAGTACAATAGCACCCTTAGACATCAGTGTTTAAGGCATCGATGTATGGATTTTGGAGACAAATAAGTCAGCCTATAGCATCTATTCTGCCCAGTGTGACTGGACCCTGTGAAGGTCCTAAGGCTCAAGCCTTGCGGCCTCGGGGTTGCGATATAGCTGTTACCTCCCGCTCTATGGATTAATTCCTCACCTCATTAACCCTTCATAAATATTCCATCTTGTTAGCACAGATTTGTCTGTGAAATATATTTAAAAGTACAACTATTGAGCCCAGCGCTTCTCTCCTTTTCTTGCTTGAATAACATGTCTTGTTTATTGCCCAGCTCTCCTAATTAGAAAACTACAAGGATCTTAGAACGTACTGAATCTCAAAGCGTCTATCATGGCACCTAGCACAGAGTCAGCATTTAGTAAATATCTGTGGAACTTTTAATTCGTTACCATCTGAATTAACTGGCTTTCTAAATACGACCTAGAAATGTAAAAACAACTCATCTCCAAATCCAATTAGAATTAAGTTACTAATGAAAAGTTCAATTTTGCATGGAAATACAAAGTGCTAATAAAGGGCAAATGTGTTTAATGATTAAAAAAAAAAATAGGAAGTGTAAAATAAACTGGTACATGGAAATTTCCATTATGTTCTGGAGGTAAGCGATCAACTTCTTGTGAAATTATGAATGAACATAAGGTAACTTCATCACTTTCATTATGTGTGTGTGTTGACGTGTATGTAAGTGTATATGAACACATGTGTAAACAGGTGCAGGCGTGTGAATGGGTCCCTATGAGTGAGGAGGCTTAAGGATCTAGATTGGCAAGTGTCATCACCATCGTCTTTCTAGGGTCTCTCACTAGTTTTGAGCTACCAAGTACGTTAGTCTGGCTGATGAGTAAGCCCAGGGACCCTCCCGTCTCCACTTCCCAACACTGAGATGCTAAGTATGCTCCACCATGCACAGATTTTTTATGTGGATACTGGGAACCGAGCTTTAACCCGTTGTGCTTACATTGAAAGCCCACTATCAATTGAGTTATTTCTCCAACCTTCACTTTATTATTTCTAAAAAAAAAAAAAAAAAATCCTTTTCCTTCCAGATGGGCAGAACTACACAATGCCTTTGAGAACAAGCAACTGCAATTGCCCAGGCATCAAAGTGGGTATGGGAATCCCGTATTGGGTCCCCAAGGCACTTCCTTGAAGCAGTGAGAAGGGGCTGCCAGAATAGACATAGCCCAGAGCTGTGCCAGAGGCTAACACAGACGTGCTCTCCCAGTTGTGTTCTGTCTTGCCTTGTGCTTCCTGGAGGCAGAGTGTGGTTGTTAATACATCTGAGAGACTGGCGACTACAAAGAAAAGGAAGGGATGGGGTACTGCTCAGTAAATATTTTAAGGTACTGAGGTAGGGGCAACAGGGGCGTCCCTGCGGGGAGTGTGGCTGTTTACCCAACAAAGCTAATACTATCACATTTCATATTTTTCCTGATCCCCGAATATGTGAGTGACATAAAAATGTACTCAACTGTGGCAGTCCCCTGCTCCACTGGCTTTAATTAAACTTGCTTTGTGCTTAGGAAATTAGCAAACAGTTTGCAGTTGAAGGGAGAAAAACATAGGTTATTCACATGGGTAGATTTTTCCTTTTTAACTCACACAGCTCAGATGCTTTGTCATATTCAGTTACCCTCTGGTGGCTACAGCACAGTGCCAAAAGCTATTAGCAGAGTCTGCTCACCATGCCTGTGCAATGGAAGTGCCACCTAAATCTGGGGCACATGATGGATAGCATCAAAGAAGAAGGTCACTGGATTAAGGCCCTTATCAGAGACTGGCCACTCTGGAAAACAGACTAAGAAGCAATGGGCAGCAGAGAGTGAATCTCATTGTTGGGCTAACATATATAGTAGTGTAGGGATTTTTCTGGCTCTCCCAACTCAATCTCTGCTTTATATGAGAATGACTGGCTGGTGCTGGAGATTTGAGCCCATGGAAAGCTATCTTTTATCTGTGACAAAGAAATAATGCTTTTGGCTAACTCTTTAGGCATGCAAAGTTAAAGCTTTGGTGGCAGCAGACATTTAGTATTTCTGCTGAGAGGTGAAGCAACTCTTAGAGTGAAATTTAAACAGAACTGTTCCTAGCAGTAATTGGAACATGATTTCATGTAGTTTAAAGGGAAAACACAAGACAAACAAAAAGTAATTAAGGCATATAACATAATTGGGTCTACAGCAGTAATTTATAATTCCAATAGCTGTAAACCAAAAACTACTTGTTGACATAGTGTTACTTTACTTAGTGCAAGGACACTAGCTCCAGGGAGGGCCCAATGGACTTGCTGCATTGAAAGTTCAGCTAAGGATATGAGTACTTGTGAGGTAGGAAAGTGGTTTCACTAATAGCATAGTCACACCGAGAAGAACACAAGTCCAGTGACCAAAGGACCATCTTCTATCTGTGTGTCTGAGGTATAGCAGTTTTGCTGTGATAAGAGCAAAGCAAAGGGAAAGGGTTGGGGATTTCCATGGCAAGAGTCTAGGTGGTTCTGGTATAGCCATGGACTGCTTGTTTATTACATTGAGCCAACACTACAGGATCCACAATGCATATCTTTGTTGGTATCAAGAAGTTGGATATTGTGCAAGGAGGAATCCTGGATAGTTTTATATCAACATTACACAAGCTAAAGTCAAGATGAGGAAGCCACAATTGAAAACATGACTCCATAGATCAGGTTGTAGGGAGGCTTGTAGGGTATTTTCTTAATTGGTGATTGATGGGAAGGATCCAAGCCATTGTGGATGGTGAGGCCCCTGGGCCAATGGTCTTGGATTGAATAAGAAAGGGGCTGAACATGCCAAGGGAACAAGCCAGTAAGCAGCATCTTTCCACGCCCTCTGCATCGGCTCCTACTTCTAGCTTCCAGCCCTGTTTGTGCTCCTGTCCTCACTTCCTTCTAATGATGAAGAGTAAGTCAAACTAAACCCTTTTATCCCAAACTTGCTTTGTGGTTGTGGTGTTTTGTTGCAGCGATAGATACCTTAAGACGGGAGGTGAGTAGTTTTAGGATCTAAAATAATGGTAGAGGGGAAAGAGAAATTGGAAGGAAAGAAATGGAAGAAGGTGGAGTTAGGAACAAAGTGGAGGTAAGTAGACCAGTGAGTGAGCTCTCTTTCAATACATTCATAAGTCAACCCAAAAAGCTACAAATAACCCTCCTGAACAAGCCAGAAGTTTCCACGGCTACTAGAGGAGATATGATGCCATTCGGTTGCCCATCATGGTCTCTAACTGATTCTATAGATGAAACTGATGTTGAACGTGTCAGTCTCCTGTCCCAGCCTTCTGAATAGCTGTGATCAGAAGCCTGTACCACCAGGACAAGGTGATTTTGACACTTTAAGTTAATTCTATATGCATACTACACCACTGTTGCCAAAAATTACAAAGGAGTCACTCTGTCATCCGATGGGCCATATAGCTGATGCAATAATATTATATGCACTTCATCTTTGAGTTTCACGTAGCGGTGCACAGCAGGTGCTAATCTCAGGCTCCGGGTCCCCTGAATGTTGTTTTACACCTGTCTTTCTATTGTATGTTTTTACTTCTCTGCTTCTGAACTCCAGTCCTAAGCAGGAGTTTTGATGTTTTCAAAATATTGCACACACACACACACACACACACACACACACACACACACAGTGCAAAAGCTGACCAATTGTTACCTCTCAGCGAGGTATAAAAGAAGTAGAAATGCAAATGTAATGTAAAGTATCCCTCCCCAAGAAATGGCTTTCCAGCATAAAACACGTCTAAAAGGACCCAGCATAAGCCACTGTTGATGCCCAGAAGAGAGAGCCCATCTCAACAATTTCCATATCATTACAGTGTTGCTCTCTACTCTTCCCATCTAATGACGACCTGCGTCTGCTTTATGTTATAATCAAATAGTTATTACCTCATAATGGCATTTTTTAATCACAGAGAGAAGACTAAAACCCATATGTCATTTTCATAAACATTCTTGGATGTTTGTCATTTGAAGTGCTCCCATTTGCTTGGGTTTTTTTTTTTTTGTTTGTTTGTTTTTTGGTTTTGTTTTGTTTTGCTTTTTTCATCTTTTCATGGCCAAACCCTCTTTGTTTTGTAGATGTTCTATCCTTATATCTGTGATAATGGTTTTCATGAAGGACAAAGAATTGTTTGGAGGTTATGAAATTTACAGATTAAAATGAAGTTTAAAAAATATGTCACCTCCTAGAGATGAATACAAAGATATACATGCAATATAAACATTTTCTCCAAGAATAGGTTGTAAAAGGAAGAAAGAACTGTCTCTAAGCATTGGGGGGGGGCAGCAAGGACCAGATACACAATGATAAGAGTTACTATATTTACCTATGCAATACCTTCAAGCAAGTTACTTATCTCTTAACTAGTGGTGCTTTAAAAATAACATTAGTTAGTCTGTGCCTTTTTATTGGAGTAGCATTTTCCACAGTTGAGTGGAGAGTGGGGTCTGACTTTCACACAAACACTGGTGCCCCATATTGGATGGGAAGGTGCTCAGAGGCAGGATAGCAGGCCACCAAGAAGAGACTTGATACCCTATGAGCATATACAGGGGGAAGAAGTTCCCCTCAATCACAGTCATAGAGGAGGGGAGTAAGGGGGAAATGGGAGGGATGGGAGGATACAAGGGATGGGATAACAATTGAGATGTAATATGAATAAATTAATAAAATATATTTTAAAAATAACATTACCTAATGAGTGTGGTATCAGCATTGAATCAGCAATTATTGAGTTACTTCTTTTGATTGTTGACCCCAAATTCTAAAAAGTGATGAAGTCTGAATAATTAGCCCAGAAAAACTAATCTTAGACATGTCAGATGCTCAGAGGGCTGTAAAAACACAGTCAAGTAGCAAAACAAGTATCCTTCTCTTTTGTTCCCTGATGTCAATAATGTAAGAAGTCTCTTGTTGAAGGTGAGGAGTCAAAAGTGTCAAAACTAATAGGGAAATCCATCATGAAAATGGTTAAAGCTGATACCAAAACAGAAAGAGTTTTGTAAAAGTAAGGGCATTGAAAGTTTGGCCATAAAACTTTAAAAAGATGAAAAAGAAAGAAAGCCTGAATCCAAAGACAGGTATGTGACAAAGAAGTATAGACCGGCAATCGATCAGAATGGCAGGCAGAAGGCAATCCGCTTCTACAGCATTTGTGTGTGTGTGTGTGTGTGTGCGCTGCCTGTATTCCGCTTCTTGGTGTCACTGGTGACAAGTGGCCTGCCCCATGCTGAATGCACTTGGTCACCTCCAACCTCCATGTTTACTTTTTAGATTAAGGCTCTCCCTAGGCTAAGTATTAGGATAAATAACTATCAAAACTAAAAAATGATTCCCAATATTTTCATCTCTCATGTCATATCAATTAAATTAAATACCCAATGTTCACTATTTTAGGTTGACTTTAAGCTATGGCCTTTCAGCTTTCCAACTAATTTTACACTCTTACAAATGATTTGTAACTATTAAAAAAAAAAAGATGATATCTCACTAGTGGGAAAGGGATGACAGAAGATCAACCAGATTCATTAGTAATTTGCATTTTTTTTGTTCATGTGCCTTTTATGAAGTGACTTTAAGAATCTGGAAAAAACCCTAGTCTATCATTCACCAGTCAAGAGCTGGTCAGTAGATTTTCCCAAAAATCACATTGCATTTCTTGACATTTCTTAAAAGTGGATATTTCTTCCTGTTTGGGGAGGAATTAAATTCTTCTACTTAGAAAATTTAGAATAATTAGTGAAAATGTATGTCATTTACATATTTTATAAATGCATAAGTGAAATGTTCCCTTTCTGGATGAATAGAGTGCTGTGGTTTGTCTTTGTTTCTTAATTTTCAATTTGTAAAATTCATGCCAGAAAGCCACACCAAAAGGGAAAGGGGAAAATTCAATACCAGAAACACAGATCATGGTAAAAGTAGTATTTGCTGGAAATCCAACAAAAAGCTTCGTGAAGGAGACTCAGGAGGTAATTCAATCAGTAAGAATGTTGCCTTGCAAGCACAAGAAGTCACATAAAAGAACTGGGCCTGGTGGCTCACATTTGTAAAGCCAGTGCTGAGATGGGTAAGGAAGGTAAACTTCAGGGCTTACTAGCTAGTCTCTAGGCCCCTTGGCTGGTCCCAGACCAATGAGAGACCCTAACTCAAAAATCAAGGTGGAAGGCACCTAATGAGTGACAGTTGAGGTTACATTTTGGCCACCTTCTCTCTCTCTCTCTCTCTCTCTCTCTCTCTCTCTCTCTCTCTCTCTCTCTCTCTCTCTCTCTCTCTCTCTCTCTCTTTCTCTCACACACACACACACACACACATGTGCAGAAGGGGAAATGGATACATTTTTCTTTTCTATTTTTATTAAACAGTTTTTATTTTTAAATATGCATTTATATTATTACACACATGTACATTAGACTAACTATAGCAAGAACAACCACGACACAATCAGGAATTACATAAATGTTACATTCTTAGTGTTTTGGCTATTAGTATTTGACTGCCTTGAAGAAAACATCTTTCCTATCTTGGTGCATCTAAAATTCTGAATGTAGATCAATCTCCATGACATCTTGTCACTATCAACTGAAAACATCTATCAAGACGTAAAAACATCTTAACCCCTAAACACTAAGCTTCATTGTAAAACTAAGCTACCTCATCTTCCACTCCATGTAGTCTACCTCAAAGTGGATAATGGGCATCAAAGAACCTTCTTATGGAGATGGCTTTAAATGTAGCAAACAAGCCACTGGGGAAAATGTCCCCATTTCTTCCATAGACAGAGTTCTGCCTAAAAAAGGGCAAGCTTGGATGCAGACAGAGTTGACAAGCAATCTCTGCCAAGACAGGGTAAGCAAGTCTTCAATATTTCCTGCCTCACAAATATGCCTGTCAGATATATTGGGCCAGAAAGCTGAAGATGATGCTCCAACATCATAGAGAATTCTGGGTGACTACTCAGGTAGCAAACTGTCTCGGTCATTTTATTTGGAAAGCTACTAACTTGCACTCCTGGCATACTCAGGTAATTAAGTTTATTCTCTCTCAAGTCTCTGATGAAGAATGGATTCTTAAAATCATGTTTTTATTAAAGATATTTTCCTCCATTTTTCATGTTTATATTTTCTCCCAAATCTGTATTCTGACAACTTCCCTTCTCCTAACTACCTACCTCCTCCATACAAACTATGTTTGTGCAAACAATGCATGCAAGTAAGTAAATCAGAAGATAAAAATCTAGTACTTTCCTATTTACCAAATTCCAAAATAGACTTTACCAGGTTTTTATTTTTCATTGCTGTCCTTTTACTGTCAAGGCACATTACGTCTTCTCTCTCTCTCTCTCTCTCTGTGTGTGTGTGTGTGTGTGTGTGTGTGTGTGTGTGTGTGTGTTCATATGCATTTACTCAAAAGTAAAGGGATGCACATGGCACGGCACATAGTTAGAGGTGAAATGACAATCTTACATGTGTGTCCTTGTCTTGGACTTTATTTTAGGCCTGGTCTCTTCCTCACAATTGCACACACCACAACAGCCAGCCCATCAGCTTCCACCATAGGCATGCAGGGATTACAGAAACTCTATTCTACCCAGTTTTTCACATGGGTGCTGAGACTCCAAACTCACGTTCTCACAGGTTGCATGTCAGGTGCTTTGCTGCAATGAGCTGTCTCCTCAGCATCTGGTGCTCTCTCTCTCTCTCTCTCTCTCTCTCTCTCTCTCTCTCTCTCTCTCTCTCTCTCCCTCTCTCTCCCTCTCTCTCTCGCTCTCCCTCTTGCTCTACCTTTCTCTCTCCCTCTCTTCCCTCTTTCTTCTTTCATAGTGACTGGAAATGCGAATCCTGTGTCCTGTGTTTTCTAAAGCATATTATTCACTTTCCTATGGAAGTAAAATTTCTAACTGCATTCCTCTAAGTATGTATCTTTATACCCACAGATAAGTGTAGCGCTCACTCCTCATCACAGCAACCACATTTTTGCATTAGAGGGAGATCACGTCGGAAAGCCACAACTATTCAAAAATCAGAAAACAAATGACATCAAGGTGTCCCACTCCATGTGATATGTCTACAACACAGCTCCTCCATTCAAAACTCAGAGGCACCGAGGATGAAGAGGAAAAATCATAGGAGACAAGGACCCGGATGTCTCCTGGGATATGTAACTTTGAGCTGTGGCATGGAAGCTACACCCATGAAATCTCAACAACGTAGCTGTCTTTCCCCAGCCTGAAAGATTTCGACAACAGTTTACATTCCAATTTAGATGGATGAAATCTCACATAACCCCACCCTCAAATGAAAAGCTAGGAGCAACTAATAATGGCTGGGAGAGGGAGAATTAGCCTTCCCAAAGGACAAGCAGCAAAAAGGGATTATCCAGTCCCCAGTAGTCAGTTCTAGAAACATATATCTGCAGACTACTCTGAGCTGATGCAATAGCAGTGAATTTAAGAGAAGGATCAAACACAGCAGAGGGAAAAGGGAAGAAATGGAAAGCCTAAATGTTATAATTATATTTTAAAGAGAAAGAAGCGATCCAACGCACGTATGTAATTGATGATTAGTTTCATGGCTCAAGCTAGCATAGGAACTATTTGCCACACGGGTAAACTCTGGCCAAGATTATTTGACGAATGGAAAATAGGTAATTATGAAATGAGCTGTAGCCCTTTCCCTCATTTATTAGAATTTTTATTGTTTGTTTGTTTGTTTGTTTGTTTGGACAACGTCTCCCGTAGCCAATAATGGCCATGAACTGTTTTGAATGTCTTATTCTCTTGCTTCTACTTTCCAAGTGCTGGCCTTTAAAGTATGCAACACTGTACTCAATTTATAATATTCTGTGTTTCCAGCCTAGTGTTTCATGTATAATGGACAAGGCACCCTAGCAGCTGGTCTATGCACATCAATGGAGTGCATGTATAAACATGTAAATATATCCTCACAAACGAAAACATCTAGAATTATCAGTAATTTAAAAAAAAAATCACTGTTCTGCAAAATTCTTTGATAATATTTAAGACATTTTTGCTTTGTCATCCTGGTGTGGGAAATTGTATTTCACATGCTTTCTAAGCATTAGCACCTTAGGTACAACTTATTATATGGAGAAACTAATTGGAGGGGTTTTTACCACTTAAGTATGAAAACCAGAAAGGAAAATTACTTAGACAGCATGCAAAGGAGAGCTGGTATGTGACAGAACTAGGATGTGAACCCATGCTTTACAAACCCAGTGTATCTGTCTCCTTTCACTTTGCCATGTGGTTCCCACTACCATTTGAAACTTGACCATTGTGGGGGGAGTCGTATAAGTTGCTGTTGCTACTTCTGAGCTCACAACAACTGATAGAGTGGGTAAATGAAGGCCAGAAGACAGAGGGTAGTGAAGTAAAAAACAAAAAAATAAAAAAGACTCACTCAAAGAGAAATCATTGCACATTAATTCTGCACATTTTCATAATCTTTAATGACTATTTTAAATCACTATGTGCTCAGGACAGTAGGAAATAAAGCACACATACCTCAGCATTCCTTAATGTGCTTGTAGCTCATACCTGGAACTACATTACAGTATGATTTGTTCCCATTTTCATTAAATCTAGGGCTTTTAAAATTTTTTATTTCCTTCTCCTGTAGATTCACCCATAAAATATGTTGAGGGATCATATCTTCTCTTGAGGCTTCTTTTTCCCCCCAGGTACTATATATTTCAAAATGATAGCCCAGAGGTGGAATAGAAATTAAGTGGTGGAAGATGCATGGAGAGGGAGGCTGAAGCTGTGGTTAGGAGAATAAAGCAGGGAAAGATTTGAAGAGGAAATAGGCTCTTGGCTTAAAGTATTGCCCTCCCTTACTGCGGGTGAGGACTTGCACTCTCCAGCAGAGATGTATTTTCATGGAACTCTATAGTTATTCACAGATCTTAAAGCCTGGAAAGTAAAGACTCAGCTAGAAAGTTTGAAAGCCTGTTAAAATTCAGATATCCCTACACCCCGTCTAGATTGAGGACACACCTAATATTAGGCAAGGTATAGCCGGTATTTCTGTGGCTGTGGGAAGTGTAAGCAGAGTCATTTACAAGATTAGACAGAATACATGCTTTGAAAACAACCTGTGACTTGTTATAAAAGGAGGAAAAGAGAAACCCATGAATATTAAATGTCAATGACTGAGTGGGGTGAAATACAGAATGTTTCTTCTACCTCCCACTACTACAGATAATTGCTATTAAAATAATAAAGTTACCAAAGAGAATTATAAAATGCCTTCCAGTTTAAGTAAATATCTAAGAAATATAACCAGCCTCCATATACAATAAAAATATTAAAAGCAAAATAAAAGGATACAGAGGGTCCTAGAAATCTACAAGTAGAACAATATGATAGGCAGATTTGGGCCCAGGGGTCCCGCTCAAACTAAGGCACCAGCCAAGGACAATACAGGAGGTAAACTTTAAACCCCTTCCCAGATCTAGCCAATGGTCAGAATATTCTCCACAGTTGAGTGGAGAGTGCGATACGACTTTCTCACGAACTCTGGTGCCTCACATTTGACCATGTCCCCTGGAGGGGGAGACCTGGTGGCACTCAGAGGAAGGACAGCAAGTAGCCAAGAAGAGACTTGATACCCTATGAGAATATATAGGGGGACGTAATCCCCCTCAGGAACAGTCATAGGGGAGGGGAATAATGGGAAAATGGGGCGGGGGGAGGAATGGGAGGATACAAGGGATGGGAAAAACATTGAGATGTAACAAGAATAAATTAATAAAAAAAAATGTAAAAAAAATTGATATGTTCATTAAATTGGAAGAGATTCAAGGCTTGGAACATGCTCCCTTTGTGTGTATTCCCCATATGACCTTGATACCTTCATACATGATCTGCCTTGATAAATTCATTACTTATGAGATAGACACTAGAGTAGAGAGTAATTTCTCTAGTTTCAGGATTTACAGAAACTGTCCAAAGGCTTGAATTCAAACAGTGTAGCTTTGGTTGCTTCCTTTTTTTATAAGCCCTGTGTCTTTTAAAAAGTAATTTCTTTCTTTTTTTTTTTTTTTTTTAATGTGTATATTTTTTTTTAATTTTTTTAATTTTTTATTTTTATTAATTTATTCTTGTTACATCTCAATGTTTATCCCATCCCTTGTATCCTCCCATTCCTCCCCCCCCATTTTCCCATTATTCCCCTCCCCTATGACTGTTCCTGAGGGGGATTACGTCCCCCTATATATTCTCATAGGGTATCAAGTCTCTTCTTGGCTACTTGCTGTCCTTCCTCTGAGTGCCTGGAGAGTTCAGATAACAAAAGAGAATGGAGATTTAAATGCTTAATCCCCCAATGTACAGTTAAATAACAATATGGCCTTTGGTGACTTGGTTATTTTCACCAATAACATGGATACTATCATAATGACTCTAGAATAATTTAAAATAGCTATGTCCATCTTGTAGCCTATGGGCCAATACGTACCCTAGAGTAGCAGGTGGTCCAACATATTTGTAGATTAAAAACATTATGTTGTAATGTTAAAAAGTTTGTCACCTGTGGTTTGAACCAAAGCATAAGCTGTTAATTTATCAAATATTATTCTGAGTTCCAAAGATGGTAGGCATTTCGATGCGACCTAAACATATGATGTTTAATTTCCTTCTTTGTAAGAAAGGTGAGCTGCCCTTAATAGAGCACACATACCTGCCTGTCAAGTGCTGCAGAGGCTAGCAACACAGCAGTTCACTCAGTTTACTCTGCATAGGATCTGGGAGAAAGGAGTGATTTATAAGGTGAATGATCTTTCAAGAAATTAGTGAAGGAGTGAGAGAAACTAGGCAGAAAAGACAAAAAGAAGCCAAGCTTGGTTACAATTTTCTAGCAAGTCCTAGCGTTAGCCTGACCCTCAGGTAGTTGTGAGGTTTACATTGCATCCCCAAAATGTAGCTCTATAGCAACTATGAAGACCCAATGGTCTGGGTTTATGGAGGGAGGACACACATATTATCTAGTTCCTGAGCCTGATAAATGTGGCTTCAGAATTTCTCTGGAATCACCTTTTTATAAGTGGCTCCAAGGTCCTTCTTCCTGCTTCCCAGCTGCATGGCCCACATTGGTCACACACACAGCCAACAGAGACAGCGAACTCAGCAGAAGTGTATAGGGCATGGGACCAAAGCCCCATTACCTATACCTATCCCCAATCCCTCTGACTGTCAAAGACCATAAAACCTGCTAACACCAGAGTTATCACAATGGGAATAGATCAGTGTAAGAACACACACAAAACTTCCCCAGGCCATTTGATGCCACAAGAAACTAGCAGCCCCACCACCACAGCAAGCCCTGTAGATACTATCACACCTCATGCACAAGAGAAATATTTCAACTCTGA
This sequence comes from Acomys russatus, assembly GCF_903995435.1. NCBI lineage: Eukaryota > Metazoa > Chordata > Mammalia > Rodentia > Muridae > Acomys > Acomys russatus. Next base: position 18,261,906 of record NC_067152.1, on the reverse strand, counting down.
GGTTATGAAAATGATAGAGTCCTTAGAGGAGGAAAATAAATCCCTCAAAACACAACAGTAATACATAAAGAAAGAAGTAAAATAATTGAATAAATCACATATGGAGAGTATTGAATATCAGGAAACTACAATCAAACAGGAGAAGGAAATAAAGAAAAGGATTCAAGACCTAAAAATGGAGATAGAACCAATGAAGAAACCACAATTTAAGACAATACTGGAAATGGAAAAATCTAAGCAAGAAGACAGCAACTATAAACACAACCATCACCAACAGGATACAGAGATGAAAGAGAGAATCTCATGGGTAGAAGATATGATTGAAGAAATCCATACGACAGTCAAAGAAAATGTTAAATCTAAAACGCTCCCAACACAGAAATCTGGGACACTATGAAAAGACCAAACCTAAGAATAATAAGAATAGACGAAACAGAAGATTCCCAGCTCCAAGGCCCAGAAAGTATATTCAACAAAATCATAGAACAAAACTTCCCAAACCTAAAGAAAGAAAAGTCCATAAATATACAAGAAGCATACAAAACTCCAAATAGATTGAACCAGAAAATAAAATCCTCCCACCACATAATAATCCAAACACTAATCATACAGAGGAAATAAAAAGATATTAAAAGCTGCAAGAGAAAAAGGCCAAGTCACATATAAAGGCAAACTTTTCAGAATTACATCTGACTTTTCAACAGAGATTATGAAAGTCAGAAGGGCCTGGACAGATGTCATGCACACACTATGAGACTACAGATACCAACTCAGACTACTCTACCCAGCAAATCTTTCAATCACCACAGATGGAGTAAACAAGCTATGCCACAACAAAACCAAGTTAAACAATATGTAGCCACAAATCCAACCCAGAAAATCAATGGAAATAAATAACTCCACAGCCACAAAACAAAAAGAAAGGAATCTCTCTCTCTCTCTCTCTCTCTCTCTCTCTCTCTCTCTCTCTCTCTCTCTCTCTCTCTCCAACCACAACATAAAAAAAGTAAACACTACCAAGCCAAATAAACCAGTTAAAAAATTGGGTACAGAACTAAACAGAGTATTCTCAACAGAAGAATATCAAATGGCTGAGAAACACTCAAAGAAATACTCGACATCCTTAGTTATCAGTGAAATGCAAATCGGGACACTGAGATTCCATCTTACACATATCAATATGGCTAAGACAAAAACTCAAGTGACATCACGTTTTGAAAAGGATGTGGAGAAAGGGGAACACTCCTTTATTGCTGGTGGGAATGCAAACTTATGTAACCATTTCGGAAATAAATCTGGTGCATTCTCAGAAAATTTGGAATAGTGATACCTCAAGAACCAGCTATACCACTCATGGGTATATACCTGAAAGATACTCCACCACACAGAATCTGGAAACAACTTATATGTCTCTCAACAAAAGAATGGATGAAGAAACTTTGCTACATTTACACAATGGAACATTATTCAGCTATCAAAACAAAGAATTTTTGAAATTTGCAGGCCAATACAAGGAACTAGAAAAGATCATCCTGAATGAGGTAATACAGACCCAGAATAACACACATGGTATATACTTACTTATAAGTGGATATTAGCCCAACATAGATGGACCGGGGGGAGGGGAGGGTCTCAGAGCTCCACAAGGAGACTACCAAGTTTGGCGAATCTGGACACAGGGAGGCCTGCACAAACTGATGCAGCAACCAAGGACCTTGTAAGCAGAGAACCTAGACCTCCTGGTCAGATATAGCCAGTGGACAGCTCATTCTTCATGTTGGGAAGGTGTTAGGGAGAGCCGGTGACAGCCTTTGACACAAACTTTGGTGCCCTGGCTTTGTTCACTGATCCTTGAAAGAGAGGCCCTGTGGGAACACAGAGGAAGGTGATACAAGGGTATTTGGTGAGACCTGATAGGCTGGGGCCAGACAGTAGGAGAGGGGGGCTCCCTGTGTCAGAGATTTAAGGGCAGGGCAGAAGAAGGAGGGAGGGTGGGAACAGGAAGATAAGAGCGAGGGGATTACACTTGGAATGCAATGTGAATAAGTTACAAAAAAAGAAAAGAAAGAAAGAAAGAAAGAAAGAAAGAAAGAAAGAAAGAAAGAAAGAAAAAAAGAAAGAAAGAAATTAGAGTTAAATTCAATATACTTTGAACTTGTTGGCAGACACTCTGTGAACATCCCTATTTTCTGCCTGTCCAGAGGTTGATACTATAGGGTGGCTGCCCTGGACCCCAGCCTGTGTGGAGAACTGCCTGTTTTGTTGTTGTTTGGTTGGTTGGTTTTTGTTTTTTTGTTTTTTGTTTTTTAGGAGCATAGATGGTACTGTCCAGATGCCAATCAAGCCTGAGCACTCTGTGATTACTCATTCTCTCCGCAGAAATGAGAGTGGGCTGTTCTCTTGGTGTAGGCAAAACCTGGGCCATCCACCCTTTGGCTCAGGAGCAGAAATTTTAGTCCAGCTCCATTTTACCAGTGTAGACAAATGCATGTCATTTGTGGTTCTTCGGGAGTCAAGGGAACATGTATCAGTCATTGGCTCCTAGTGGAAACATGTAACAGTGGCTGAGAAGTGCGACTCTGAGGGAGGCTAGTAGGCTCAGCAAACATAACATGCATCATTGAGTTTGTTATCTGTCTGTCTGAGCTATGCTGATTTAGTCACTAGTAATAGTGAACACTTCAAATAGGAAAAAAAAAATCTGTTAATATACTAAAGTAATACATCAGGAAAACAATACTGGTCCCTAGTCACAGCACGTATTGAATATGGAAATTAGGTCAGAGAGAGTGAAAAAGCTTTGGTCTTTTTCCCTTTCTTCACTGTGGATTTACCTCTTTTTTTTCCCACATGTGCTATTTATAGGTGTGTGTGTGTGTGTGTGTGTGTGTGTGTGTGTGTGTGTGTGTGTGTGTGTGTCTACAAATCCCACATTGCACACATAGAAGTCAGAGGGCCCATTGAAGGATTCAGTTCTTTCCATCCATGCAGTTTTCAGAGATCAAACTTAGGTCCTTAAGCTTGGCTATAATCATCTTTACCCAATGAGCAATTGTGTTAGCCCTATCTCTGCTTCTTTCTACAGAACCCTCTTATTTTTTTTTCTTCTGCTCAACACTTTACAGGACTTCCCAAGTAAATAGTTCAGGTCCTTTCTTTTCCTGAAATTTCAAACTCAAGAAAAATACAGATTCCGTTTAAACACCTTGAAAGAAGGAATCTGATGGAGATGGCCAAAGTGAAGCTATCTCTGGAGGGCAGAGATAGATCGTAACAAAACTTGCTGGGAACAGCCCAACCCATCCTTGGCAACTCAAACACAATCAATGAAGGCTGAAAGAAGAGCACAAATGCATTTCTTTTGTTTTCCCTGAAACACAGTTCTCCAATGCATAGAAAGGTGCCTCTAGGAAGCAATAAATAAGTGTTTATCTTAAATGTATTTACAGACTTGAGTGGAATCAAATCAAATTATAAACTCTGTTGCTCACATATTAATTATCCCCTGTTACACAGTGTCAATATGAACTAGAAATACAGAAATGAGGTAAGTAACATCCTTGGAAGCTTCTTCCATAGTATGTTTGACCTAAGACAACACAGCTTCATGCAGAGTTCTACCACTGAAAACTACTAGAATCTTCCAAAAAGAAATATAAGACTTATAATAATTTCCATTCTTATAGGCCTGTTAATTTTACTTCAGAGAAACTATCACAAAGCATTCAAAATACTGGGAATATCTTCATGTACCACATGTGCATTTCAGAAGTATTTTTTAAAAAGATGATAAATCACATATGCTGCAGAAAGAAAGAGTAATTGAAGAAGCCACTAGAATAGTTTCTAGTTTTTAGAGTTGTGGTCATAAAGAGTAGGTTACATCATGTGGCATGCTTATATACTTTTAAGTGGAGGCAGCATGCAATACTGGAAGGGAGCTATGAAATTGAGGGTAAGATGATGGAGAAAAGTATTATGCCAAGACCAGGCTCAGAGGGGTGAAATTCGATGCCCTTCCCTTATGGTTTCTGGGCTGCTTATAATATAAACTCTCATTGCTTTTAGAAAAAAAAATTCATTTGTACAATTGTTAACATATTGACACTTCCTCGTAAGGGGGATAGTTTGTATTCCCTAGAGCTATTACGTTCACTATTCAATGGCTTCCCAGCTCTCTTGAGAGCCATTGCTTCTGGAAAGGGTTTTATAAGTTAAATACCATATCACTGAGGACTTAGAAACTGCTGGGATGAAAATAGAAAAGCCAGCTTAAGCAACTACAGGGAAGAACATTTGGAAAGGTCTTGGAAAAGTGACTTTAAAGATTAAAAAAAAAACCTAGTAGATATAGGAAAAAACCTCTAAACCTGAGAAGTGTCTAGAGCTGGAGCTGTCAAGATAAAGCATGGCTGGACAGCCCCCTGCACATACCTCCTGTGGCCTTGTGGTTATTGCACATGAGGATGTAACTAGCACGTGCTCTCGTCATCATCAGCCTTATGATTCCAAGTGACTATATTTAGCCTGACTCTCCTTCCTATTTATGGACTACTATAGGATTATAAAATTACCACTTAAAAGTGAAAGAATTTACACCTCTTATATGCTGAAAGAATAAAATGTGGCTTTTCTCAATGAAGCTGTTTTAGGAACACAGTGCTATGCCTACATATCATGAAAAGTGATCTAAATACTAGTCACCATTAGATCATGGCTTATAGAATACAACAGGATACTTTGTGAAGGTTGTTGTGCATATACTCATCCTGAAAGACACCCGGGTAAATAAAACATAATGGCTGAGAAACATTTGGCAGATGTTACATATGTGCCCTCTCTAAATAACAGGAGTTTCCTTTGACAATACTATAGTTAACAAAGTAACCATTGCTCTCCAGACTCTTTCTCACCCATGTCTTATAGGCAATGGCTATTGTCCTTGAGTAAAGTGAAACAAATGTTGTTAAATAATGTTGACAGAATTCAGAACTCATTTGCCCTATGTTCCAGTGAATTGTCAATGCATACTAAACACAGCAGTTTGAGTTAGTTGAAATTTTTTTCAGGCAATAATCTTTATGTTGTTTCAACCCATCTTGCATAAGATCATAAATATACAGAAATTCTTATGAAAAAATATCTTTAATGAATGAACATGTAATGTTTCTCACTTCTGGAAATGACGTTTAATTCTATTATCATTTTTGTGTGCATTATACCTACAGTTACTATTTGTCATCATTACTAAGGTATTTTATTAATCAATTTATTTATTCACATCCTCTTCATAACCTCTTCTTCCTCTTCTCCCAGTCCCATCTCCCTCCTTAGCTCCTCCCCTATTCCTTAGAAAAGGGGAACCTCCCTACCCACCCATGCCAGATCATCAGGTCTTATCAGAACTGAGTTCATCCTGTTCTCCTGTACCTGGCAATGGAGTCCCGTCAGGGAGAAGTTATCAAAAAGTAGTCAAGATTGCATGCCAGAGACATCCTCCTTTCCCCTGGCTAGGGGACCTACATGACGCCTGAACTGCCCATTGGCTACATATGTTTAGGGGAGAGGGAAGCTAAGTGCAGTCCATGCATAGGCCTTGGCTGGTGCTTCAGTGTTTGTAAGCCCCTTTGGGTCATGGTTAGTTGGCTCTGATGGTCTTGTGGAGTTCCTATCACTTCCAGATCCTTTTCTCCTTTCCCCCACTTTTCCACATGACTCCCTATGTGTCACCCAACGTTTGGCTGTGAGTCTCAGCATGTTTCCAAACACTGCTGGGTGGAGCCTCTCAGAGGACAACTCTGCTAGGCTCCTGTCTGCAAGCATAGCAGAGTATCCTTAATAGTGTCCGGGGTTGTCCCTCTCTCATGGGGAGGGTCTTTAGTTGGGCCAGGAATGCTTGGAAATTCCTTTAATTTCTGCTCTATGTGCTCTATCTTTATGCCTGCATGTCTTGTAGACAGGGTAGGTTTTGGGTAAAAGTTTTCGTGTGTGGGTTGGTGTTCTCCTTCCTCCACTAGCAATCTTGTCTGTTAGAGGGTGTCCTCTTCAGTCTTCTGTAGGCCCTGCTACTAGGAGTCTCAGATATAGTCCACCTCATATCCTCCCAGAGACCTATTCTAACTTAGGTATCCAGATTGTCACAGAGATGCCCTCACCTACAGTTTCTATTTTCTTTGCAGGCCTTCTGTTCTCCTGCCCCCACTCTCTCCAGGTCTGATCTCCACCCTTATTTCTCCATGCACTCCCTCTTCTGCCTTGTTCTCTCTCTTCAACCTCTACCTCTGCATATTCTATTTCCCCTTTCCCCTTCTGAGTGAGACATAAGTGTCCTCACTTAGGTCCTCCTTGTTACTTATCTCCTTTGGGTCTGTGCACTGTAATATGTTTATCCTGTACTATATACCTAAAATCCACTTATAAGTGAGTGAGTGCATACCATATGTGTCTTCCTGGGTCTGGTTACCTCACTCAGGATGATCTTTTCTAGTTCCATCCATTTACAAGCAAATTACTTGTTCTTAATGGCTGATGAAATAGCTCCATGTCTTTCCATATATTACAAAGTATAGGCACATAGGGAGGCAGAGTAGCCAAGCCCTGAATAGATTTTTATCACTTACTAACTGCACAAGCCAAAGCCTGGAAGAGAAGCGCTGTTCATGCTGTAGTGCGTCATTAGAATCATGTTACATGATTTCTTGGAGGGCCATAAAATATATCTTCCTAAACTTGAATGTCACCAAAAATAAATTGATGGGTTCAGTGCTGAAAAGGTGACTCAGTTGTGAGTCACACTTGCGGCTCTTTCAAAGTCCTTAGTTCAGTTTATAGGACCCTGCCCAGACAGCTCACAGCAAACCACCTTGGGGATCCAAGGGGATCCAATGTTCCCTTCTGGCATTTGTGAGCACCTGTGCAGAGGTGAGATAAACACACACACACACACACACACACACACACACACACACACACACACAATTTTTAAAATTTATTGAAGTTTCTCTGCATTAGTTAAATGAATTTATTAGATGTTGTTTACAGAGTCAGGAACTACTACAGACAACTACAGTTTCCTAAGGTCTCCTATCCCACCTACCAAGCTTCCATTTTTATTTAGCACTAAGCTCAGGGGAACTCATGCAAACTTAAGTGTAGAACACCACACTGAAGAATGGCAGAAGAAAAGCAAGTACAGGTTAAGACAACACAGGTGCAATCCAAACCAGATCCTAGGAGAGTTGTATATTTGTGTGCAGACTGCACTTTCCTTCAGCAGGATTCAGCTGGCTTTAGCACACAATGTCCAACAGCAGATGAGAGGGGCTCAGACACAATCTAGCAGTTAGAGCAACTAAAATGGGGCAGCCTTGCATTCTGCTAAATGTAAATTAGGAATACTTAATAAATCTAGCCCCAAACTACAATTTAAGTAATGAAGGCCAAATTTACAACTGGAAAGTAATAAAATCATCAAGTTGCATACAGCAGTAATAGTTTATTGTCTTTTGGGGGTTTTATTTTATTTATTTATTTGTTTGTTTGTTTATTTATTCATATTTATTTATTTATCCAAGCCAGACTTTCTTTGTGTAGCCACAACTGTCCTGGATATGCTTTTAGACAGACTGGCCTTGAATTCACTGAGATCCACCTCACTTTTTCTCCCTATATGCCATGCTTACAGGAGTGCACCACTACACCCAGCTGCTTATTGTCTTTTTTTTAACCTTTTAAAAATTTTAAATAATTTATTCATATTACATCTCTGTTATCCCCTCACTTGTATCTTCCCATTCCCTCCTCCCTCCCCTCCTTCTTTCACCTCATTCTCTTCCCCTAGGTCTGTGACAGAAGAGGATCTCCTCTGCTACCATATGATCACAGCCTATCAGGTCTCATCTGCGTAACCTGTTTACCCTTCCTCTTTGTGTCATAGGGCCTCCCCACCAAGGGGAATTGGTCAAATAGGGGACATCAAAATTCATGTCAGTCAATCCCTGCTCTCCACACAACTGTAGAGAATCACTGTCCATTGGCTAGATCTGAATAGGGGGTCTATGTTTACTGTATGCATTATTCTTGGTTGGCACAGTAGTTCGTGCAGGCCCCCTGGCTCCCTGGGTCCAGATCTGCCAGTTTTGATGGCCTACTTTTAGGGCTCCAGGGCCCTCTGGATCCTTTTATTTCCCTATTCCCCCATATCTCTCTCTCACTTGGAGTCCCCAAAGGAAGTCCTAGGATCTGTCCCAAACTCCCATTGAATGAAGACTCTCAGATGACACCCAAGTTGGGTTAGTGTCCAATTATTAGTGAGTATATACCATGTGTATCTTTCTGGATCTGGGTTAAGTCACTCAGGATGATAATTTCTAGTTCCATCCAATTGCCTACAAATTTTAAGATTTCCTTGTTTTTAATAGCTGAGTGGTATTCCATAGTGTAAATGTACCACAGTTTCTTTATCCATTCTTCTACTGAGGGACATCTAGGCTGTTTCCAGATTCTGGCTATTATGAATAAGGCTGCTGTTGTCTTTTTAAAATGCTTTTCTCTGATGCCAAAGTATGCTGAGCTTTTCCTGTATCATTCCTACATCTTTGCTGTCAGTTTATGTAATTCTGTTACAATCCTCAATTTTTAACATTTTTATATTAGTGTGAGTGAACCTGTTTATTTGTATGTTCATTATGTGCATGAGGTACCTTCAGAAACCAAAAGAAAACAACAGATCCTATGAGAACAGAGTTATAAGTGCTTAACCAACCATAGTATAATTTATGTTTCTTACTATTATATGGTTTGCCAAGGTGTCTTTTATATACAACTTAGGGCCAGCTTCATAGGAACAGAACACTCTCAGTGGATTGAACCATCCCTTATCAATCATCAGTCTATAAAGAGTGCTACAGTCTATAAAGAGTGCTACAATCTGACAGATGTATTTTCTCAATTGATGATTTCTCTTCAAAGTTAATCCTAATATGTGTAAAGTGAACAAAATACTAACCAGCAAGTCATTATCTCACATATAACACTTGACCCTACTGTTGAAGATGCCACATACCTGAGTCACATAGTATGGAAAAAAATCATACCGGTACCAATCTAGAAGCCTAATTTCTATTGGTTAGCGTCCATAAGTGCTAAAACATGTTATGCGTATTACCAGAAGGGCATAAAACAATCATCCCACTTAGCTACCTATGTATGAATTACAATAACACCAGCTTGGCAAGATGTAGCCATTGAAATTATGGTGTGGGTGTCATGAGAGTAATCAACCAATTTCAAGTTGGATTCTTGGATTCAAGGACCACTACTCAGGACAGAACTCATTCCAGACAGTTATCAGGTGAAAATACCTATAGTTAGATTGATTGGTCATAGGCCATAGGTAAGAACATAATAATAATTTTTAAGCTGTTTCCTCATAACTTATCACTACACCAGTAAATCAGTGCACCCCCCCAATCCTTATCAGATAAGCTTCTTTTTGTACTAGATGGTTATAAACACGCAGACCCATAGCTAGTTGACGTGAATACGACCAGAATGACTATAGCTATGTTCAAATAACTCAAAGAAGAAATGAATATACACAGACAGAACAAAATCAAAGAGATGAATTGAATAAAAAGAGGAAATACAAGACATGATAATAGAATTCAATAAAGACACAGAAATGCTGAAGAAAAAATATTCCTTGTTAAATGATTCAATAGATAGTAGTCATCGATATTTCACTAATAAAAACATCATATGGACAAAAGAAAAAGAGATAACCTCTTTAGGTGATGACATTATAAACGGGAATAACAGATGTCTTAGAACAGTCTGCCCAAACAGGAAAGGGTACACATTCTTCTAAGCTGCCTATAGAACTTTCTTCAAAGTTAATCACTCATTAGGATGCAATGTAAATATAGGAAAATTGGAAAATACCATCATATGTTCTATCTGATCAGAAATAATGCTAGATATATTAAGATTAATTTTTAAATTAACAGAAATACTTTATAGTATAGATAGCTTGTGCATTTATCTATATAAATATAAAGAAACATAGTTAAATGAAATACAAACCTAAATTAATTGCCTAATTACACAAGTCATTGACAAAAAGATGTGACACAAATTTTTAATCATGACCTCTCATTTTGTAATTTTATAGAAACTGTATGGAAATGTAATAAGATTCTGAGATTTGCTCTTATAATCAAAATGACTTTCAATATAAAAATATCAATAGTATATTATTAATTGCTCTACTATTACAAAGCAAAGATGCTGACAAAATGAATATCCTAATGTAGAAAACATATTTGTAATTGCCCGTGAGAAGAGTGTTGAATATCCTTTTCAGATTTTCTTTCTATCTTCAAACACATATTGTTAACTTCTTATACTTACATTATAAATACCGGGTTCTAATTTTGAAGAAAATGCTGTGCGGCATAAAAGATTCATTATCTGTGAGAAATCTATTTTAAAAAGATGATCTCTTTAAAATGGCTAATAAGATATTTGCATTTACGTTTGAAAAAGCCAGACAGTCTCACCGAAATATATAACATCAAAGCACTACACAGATCAGAGGATAGGACTCCTTCTATCTTCAGTTGAGCTATTGAACCTACATACCCAAGGAATTCTTATGAAAAAATAAAATTTCAGCATTTTCATACTTACAAATTATTACTGAAACTTCCTGATGATGCTGACACTAAAATTCGATTATACAGCTTCTAATTTAAGAATATTGTATAGTCTACTTAACAAAACATATGAATGATATATTTGCTATTAATAAGACTCCAAATACTTTTCATTTTCTGGAAAATGAGTACAGTTCTCAAAATGGTGTTTTATCTGTATGTTTGAAACTGATCTAAATACTTTATTCTGGGCACCAGGAATGTGGGAAGAATGATAAAGTATGGTACTGAAAATCCAGATGGAGAAGTGGGGACACTGTCCAGGACCCACCCAGTCCAGGACTCTGCAATTAAATTCAATGAGCCACCATTTTTCTGAGTTCTGTCCTGAACATACTGAGCTGTTTTTTTGTTTTTGTTTTTGTTTGTTCTTTGTACTGTTTTGTTTTGTTTTCCTAGTTAAGGCAGTTATCTCACAGAAAGAGGTGAAGCTAAGGCTCGTGAAAAATGGGCTTGATGCTTCTGAGTTGCTCGAAAAGGATCAATCTGGTGAAGATAAAGATACTTAAACACAGTTACCCGTGATCAGCAGAAATGGTGAAAGGTACATGAGGTACAGTGCTTTCTGAAAGAGGAGCATTTGACTTATAAACAACTCTATGTATTACTCACTAAGAAAAAAAGTTCAAGTTTGTCACCTCCATATTCCTGTCTGTGTGGCCACCCATGGGAGCCTAGCCCGCCTACATGGAATCGCCGGGTTTTTGTTTGCTTGTTTGTTTTTTGTTTTGGTTTGGTTTTGGTTTTTCAAAACAGGGGTTCTCTGTGTAGCCTTGGCTGTCCTGGACTTGCTTTGTATACCGGGCTGGCCTCGAACGCACAGTGATCCACCTGCCTCTGCCTCCCAAGTGCTGGGATTAAAAGTATGCGCCACTGTGCCCCGCATGGAAACGCGTTCTTAAACACAAGTGACTCCCCCAGTCCTACTACATATCGTTTGACAATAGGTCCACAGCTAGGGCTGGGACTCTGTGACTAGCTCCCAGTCCCAATGCTGGGACTCTGTGGGGCTTGAGTTTCTTTAGGGTTTGGTCCTGACATCATGTGTAGTCACTGTAAGTTCATATGTACCATTGCCCTTCCCTGTTGTGTCCAGAAAGCACTGCTACAGAATACCTATTATTACCTCTATTTTCTTTTCAGGTAAAGAAACCGAGCCTCAGTTCGGTTTTTATTTCATATATTCCTGCCTGCAAAACCGTACAGTTATTTATTCTAGTTTATTACCATCGGTTTTGTGATAGCTCACTTGAGAGGTTTCTGCGTTTTTTATCTTACCACAAAATTGTTTCCCATTACATTCTGTCCACCGATACCTTCAGTAGATGCGATAAAGACTCCCTGGCATCATCTTGAAGAGTAATATTACTTGTGATAACAATTATTACTCATTAACATTTGATGCAGACGAGCTCTGTGTCCCTCCGTTCCTAATCTAAGCGGGCTGTCATAAATAACTAACCGCAGCAAATTGGAGTTCTGAAGCTGTTTGCTTTTGAGTAAGAGCAAGGAAGAGTTAAGCGTGTAACTCCTTTCCAATCTTCATTACTTGTTCTTTTTTCAAACATTATACTCAGACCTGTTTCCCCTCTCACTGCTCCACCCAGCCCCTCTCTCCTTTCCTGTCTCTCCCATACCCACTTCTCTACTTCCCAGGGAAAGTAAGCAAACGTAGAATAACAGGTTAAAATAAAGCTAGGTATATACTTTCATATCAAGTCTGGATGAGACATTGCAGTTGGAGGAAAAGGGTCCTAAAAGCAGACTAAAGAGTCAGAGACAGGCCCCGCTCCCACTGTTAGGAGTCCCACAAGAACAAGATACACAACCATAGCATATATTCCGGAGTGCCTAGATTAGACCTATACACACTCCCTCTTTGTTGGATCGGTCTCTGTGAGCCCGTATAAGTCATACTTAGTTGATTCTATAAGCAGGGTTTTTGTGGTGTCCTTGAACCCTCTGTCTCCTATAATCTTCCCTGCCCATCTTCTTCAGGAATCCCTGAGCTCTGCCTGATGTTTGTGTGTGGATGCCTGTATCTGCTCACATCAGTTTCTGGATGATGCCTCTCTAGGTGCTTAGTTCTTTCTATGAGTATGTTCTGATATGTTCTCTTTCCTCTTCCCATGGAGATCCATGCATCCTACCCTTGAGCCCTCTTGTTACTTAACCCCTCTGAGTCTGTGTACCATAGTATGGCTATCCTTTACTTTATAACTAATATACACTTATAAGTGAGTACATACCATGTTTGCTTTTTCTGAGTCTGAGTTACTTCACTCGGGATGATTTTTTTTCAAGTTCCATTCATTTGCCTGCATATCTCATGATATCACTTTTTAACATCTGAGTAATATACTATGTTATCTGAATGTATAACTTTTTCTTTGTCCTTTCTTCATTTGAGGGAAATCTATGTTGTAACCAATTCCTGGTTATTATGCATCAAGTTGCTATGAAGAGAGAGTTGAGCAAGTGTCCTTGTGGTAAGATGGAGTACCCTTTGCGTTTATGTGCAGGAGTTGTATGGCTGGGTCTTAAGGTAAACCAGTTTCCAATTTTCTGAGAAACCACCATATTGATTTCCAAAATGGCTGTGGAAGTTTGTACTCTCATTGGCAATGGAGGTATTTTCTTCTTGTTCCACAGCTTTGCTACCATGAGCTGTCACTTGTGTTTTTATCTTAGCCATTCTGACAGGTAGGAGACGGAATCTCAAAGCAGTTTTAATTTGCATTTTCCTGATGGCTAAAGAAACTGAACGTGTCTGTGTTTCTCAGCCATTTGATACTTCTCTGTTGAGAATTCTCTGTTTAGATGTGTACAGTGATTATTTTTAAATTAGATTAATTGGTTTGTTGATGTCTGGTTTCTCAAATTCTTTATATATTTTGGATATTAGTCCTCTTTCAGACGTGGAGTCAGTGAAAATATTTTCCCATGCTGTATCTTAAGCAACTTTCCGCAAATCTTCCCCAGCTGCTTCACCTCCTGCTGAACCACACATCTTTCTTTAAGTCATTCTCCATTGAATCTGCCTTTCCTAACTTTATTCCCTCCTTGCTCAAATGTCTCTCACATATGTGTAAGGTACACAGCGTATGTCAAGCGGTAATCACTAGCGGATGTTCTGTTGCTTTGCAAGGCTGAAACCCACACTCAGGAGCTTGAATCTGCTAAACCACATGTCTGTCACTGAGCTAAACTCTCTGCCCATCCGGATGTTCAGAATGTACTTATCTTCAACACCACTACCCCTGGTCTCTCAGAGGGACCCAGCCTGACCATTGGTATAATTTGGGACAAACGTATAAAGGATCCTTCACATCTCTTTATAAGTGAGCAAATTCCAAATTAATATATCTAGTAACAAGAATAAGATCTGATTCACCTTTAGTGCTATAAAACATTCTTATACTCTTGTGATTTTTAATTGTAACCTTGATTGCAACTCAGACTCCTTCCTACTATGAGACAGGAAATAAAACATGTAATTACATTCAAAGTATAAAATATTTCATGCAGTCTATTAAAATGCAGGTTACATTCCACAGAACTTTCCTGCGACTGGGAAAAAATGGGGGAGCAACGCTCTATTGTGTGACAGAATGGACTTAAATTTTATGTTAACTAACACAACGTGAATTTAAATGAAGATTCAATAAAAAACTATCTTCTTTTTGTTTGTTTTTTTTATAGTAGAACATTATAATTTTTATAGCTTTGTAGTTATTTTATTATGGAAAATAAGTATATAGGAAAACAGTTCTATAATCCCATCTACTCACTACTACTGTAACTGTCACCTCATGAGCAATCTTTTTCATATGCCTTTCCAAGTGCTTCCCTTCTCTAGTAAGTTTTTAAATTCTTCTCTCATACCTTATATCCTGACCACAGTTTTCTCTTCCTCCACTACGTGCTTCCTAGGGATATTAACCCAATACAGCTTGATAAGTTACAATAAGACTAAGTACAAACTTTCACACCACAGCTGGGTGGTGCAATCCAGGAGGAAAAGGGTCCCAAGTTCAGACAAAAGACTCAAAGACAGGCCCTGCACTCCCACTGTTAACAGTCCCACAAGAACACCAAGCTATACAACCATAACATATATGCGGAGGACTGAGCTCAGACCAATGCAAACTCTTCGATTGCTCCTTCAGTCTCTGTGAGTTCCTATGAGCCCTGTGTAGTTGATTCTGTGGGCCCTGCTCTCCTGGTGTCCTTCGCAGCTCTGGCTACTACAAAGCTTCCTCCTCCACTTCAGGTGGTTTCCCCCAACTCTGCCTAATATTTGGAGGTGGGTCTCCCCCACCTCCCCCAACTCTGCCTAATATTTGGAGGTGGGTCTCTGCATCAGCTACCAACTTGTGGATGAAGCCTCTCTGATGGCGATTATGTTAGGCTCAGGTCTACCAGTAGAGCAGAATATCATTAGGAAAAATTTCATTGACAGCTTTTTTCTTTGTTCGTTAGTTTTGCCTGTCACATTTGGTTCTATTTTAGGTCCCCGGGCTATCCAGCCTTGTCCAGTTCATGGCCAATCAGGAAGTGTTAGGCATGGATTCTCTCTCATGGCTTGTGCCTCATTTTGGACCAGTCATTGCTGGACTCTCCTACATGCTGTACGTCACTTATCACCTAAGCACATCTTGCAAGAATACAAATATTCAAGTACACAAAATTTAAAACAAAAATACTAAACCACAGCATTACCAGAGACAAACATCCAAATATACAAAGTTTAAAACAAAAATATTAAATTAAAAATATAAATCACCTTATTAAACATAGTTTGCATAGTAGTCCTCATTATCAATACAATCTGTTCAATTTTATTTCCACAATTCTGTAGGCGAAGCTAAATTTATTCACTTATGAGCGTATATTCATTCACCCTTCTTTGTATGAGAAAACTAACCCTTCTGTGTACATATACAAGAGAGTGATCAACACCAGGCATCTTCCTGGGACGCTCTTCACAATGTTATTTTTGAGACAGAGTCTCACATTGAATCAAAATTTTGCTCCTTCAGCAAGAATGGATGGACAGCAAGTACCTCGTATTTACCTGCTCCACCAATCCCCAGTGCTAGGATTACAGGCCCATGCTGCCACCCTGATTTTTTTGTAACGTCCAGTTATTAGAGCCCGTGTCTTCGTATTTGCACAGAAAAGACTTTACCTATTGAATTGTCTCCCCTTCCCACTCTTTTTTTTTACAACCATTTATTAGCTCATGTATTTCACATAACTATGACCATAACTGTAGCTTTCAATGTCTAGCTAACTGTGATTATAAATGTAGTTGACCTTAATTACTTGTAGATTTCAGATGTGCATACCGGCCTAGTCATTAATATTTATTTCTGATCCTGAAAACAATCTAGCAATACCCTGATAGGTACATGTTCAAAACTATACACATCTAAGCTGTCCGAAGTACATGTCCCCAGACTAGGTCAAATAAGGCAAATCTGTTATTGTTTTTTAATCAGGTACCATATCCAAAACAAGTATATAGCAGAAACAATATAAAGCAAGGCAGTTTTATGTCTGTTTAATCAGTGATTTTTTTTTTCTCCTTAAAATGGTCTGTAAGCAATGTGTTTACACATTGTCTCAACTTAAACATAAGAAAGCCAAGGTGTGCTTTTATAGTTCCATTTAGAAAAAAAATATGTGTTTCCTACAAAGGTTTGTTCAAGCATGAGTTACAGTCCTTTTTTGGCTGTGAACTTAATTTTAATGAGCAAAGGCTATATATATTGAATAAGCTGTCTCTGAGCACAAACACATTTTAAAAAGTTATATATTGATTGCTTAGTAAATCTGCTGGAACCAGAAACAGTTGGGGACCTCTCCCCCATATTTTGCACAGGAAAAATGATGCTGTGTTGGATAATTCAGTGTATAAGGCAGCTTTATGGAACGTAAACTATAATTTGAATCATGTGTCAGACATAATGTCAAGACGCAGATCTACAAATGTAAAGTAACTTGGAGTGCTTAATATTGCCCCGTGTGCCTCAGACACTATGCGGAACTGTTGCTAATGCCACATTAAGGTTTTTTTTTTTTTTTTTTTTTAGTATTTCTGAAACTATGAATCAAAGTATGAAGAGAAGTATGAAAACAGATGACCCTGGAAGAAAAACACATGCTTTTGGGGGGGGGGGGGGCGGTGGATGCTAGCATGCTGGAGTGTGAATGGGAGGAATTGAGGAAGCTTGCATGTCATCTTTACCTTTACCAAACATGTCTGTTCAACTCCTCCTCAGACATAAAAGCGATGGCCATGTTGCCCAAAACAATGGCTTTGTTAAAATGCATGATAACGACTTGGAAGAGTCTGATGGTGTGAGGGGAAAGAGAGGAAATGTTTGCCTGAGTTTGTTATGTGTTAGAACTGATACAGGGGCATGTCTTTAAATAATTCTCAATGTATTTAAAACTTTACCATATTAAAAAACATTGCAGGTAGAAAGAAAGCACACCAAAGATAATTAGACCCCCCCCCCCGAAAAAAAGTACAATTTAATGAACTTTAATTCAGTTAGTGCAGCCATTCTGACTGAAGCAACTGTTTCTCACTGGATTTTATGCTTCTAAGTACAGATATATATCTTCCACCAAACATGAAGAAAAACCATGACAGAATTAGAATAAACAATTAGCTTTTTATCCTCTTCCACAACTTGTGTTCATTGCCCGCACCAGCCCTTCTCAATCCCCTCACACTTAGACTTATTTCTACATGCTATACTATATACACAGTGCACACCTGGAAACCATTTCACCTTGTCCTACGTGTCATTAGGGTGGCTTATTACTGTCACTTTGTTTCATAACTGTCTTTGAGCAGGATAAGATAACTACAAAGGTCTGATATTAGAGTTCTGTGAGATTTTCTTCTGGGGACACTGAGACAAGTTCTACTCGCTCCAGAGACTCTACCAACGATAGATCAGAATAATGATTTTTACAAAAATCTAATTTGGCTAACCCATAGTCATTGGGGTATATATGTATAGGACCATGGGGGAGAGGTGACAACAATGACTCAAGAACATGGATGACTCAGATGACCCCACTTACCAAAGAAATGACATTATACCTCCCTGTCATTTTATTTGCATGCTGCAATGCTTATAGCAAAGCATATGCATCCAGGGCCATTACAAGGAGACACACCAGCACCATACACCACAAGGGGCGGGCAGCCATCCAAGTCTTACCAAGATTATCATCACACATTTTGGGGCCATGCAACTACTTTTTCCAAATTCATGTTTGACATGTTGGTCCTTGTCTAAGCATCAGTTGTTCTGTGAGACATTTTCTGATAAGATATGGAGGAGGGAAATCTACTCTCACAAGGCAAGGAACCAATAATGAAACAAAGTAATGATTCCATCAAAGTTCAATTTGGCAGGCCAATAACTTTATTAGCATAGCTTATAGGAGTTTGAGTGACAGGTTTTTAAAGAATTCTTCAAAGGCAGCTGCATCACAAAGAGCCCTTCCTTCCCAAGACCCTGGAAGCAGCACCCATGGAAAGAGCTGAAAGACTTGCAAGAATTTGACAGGTCAGAGTTTTTTAATACCTGAATTTTTTTTTTCTGTTTCAATAGCCTAGCCCTGTGGAGGGGTATTGTGAATCTTCTTAGTTTGAGGAGGAACTTGTTAAGACTTGTAACTAGTTTAATTCTGGAGACTCATCAGCCTACCCCTCACTCTCCTCAGAAGAGAGTAGTTCAATTTAGAGGGATTTTCTACACGATGGTTAGGGACTGAATAATCATACCATCAAATGAATGCTTTAAGTGGTATTTTACATGTGAAATTTTTAATTATTATTTTTTTAACTAGAAAGTCTGTTGCAGGACATTTCTAATTGACCTTTATTATTTGAATAGTGAGAAACTCCTGTTTTTCCAGGAGAGATCAGATACTTTGTTCACAAAAATCCAAGTTGACAAAGAAATAAATGTCTTCTCACTGTAAAATCAAAATACTGACAAGATTACAGGTGGATCTTTTATTTGGTGACATCTCACTCAGGTAATGAAAATCTTATAAGTAACTTCACGTGTTTACTACAGGCGCGTACTTTGCTTTCTGTTTCAACGCTAGATTTGCATGAAGCTTAATTCTTACAGAAACCTAACAAATCAAACAAAATGATGATTGGGAAAGGCCAATAAAGTTGACAAAACCCACCATTTTATCAACAAAAAACAAAACCTGTCAGAAGTCTTTTCAGAGTGAGTATACATCATCGGGAATGTAACGTAGTGCACTTCAGAGGCAAACTGGAACGGGGTAATGTCTAACCACCACGAACAACAATTCTGCCTCCGCGCAGACGTTCGCTCCACATCCTCGGCAGCGTTACGTCTCAGACTCGTACTTTGATTGTAAACAGCCGCTGAGATGTCAGGAAAAAAAAATGCATTGCGATAAATTGAATTGCTCAACTTTGGTGGTGATAGTAAGAAAATAAAAAGAGATCCCACTTAAGAAACTAAAACTATATTTCACTCTGTAAAACCAGAAGTGAGCAAAGAGAAACATATGCCAACACAAATAGATAAAAGGATTCTCAGACCAGAGAATCCTCACTTATTGCCTAGGCTGCATTCAGATGAAGAATTACGTTGGGCAAACCAACTGAATTTACCTATAGTATTATTTCTTGCAATTTTACATTCATAATGCAAATACAAGGAAATTGTGCTTTTTGCTTCTGTGTTTCTCCCAATAATATACTCTCGGGTTAAATGTACCCTAGAAGTGAATACAAGAAATGAAAATGTAATTAATACAATCCTATTCACAATTAAAGAAACATCTTCAGGGGTGAGTTAGCATATCTTGGTGTTAAACATTATAATGTTCAAAGTTTAATTAATCATTCAGTGAACTTCATTTAAGTTGCTTCCATGGATGCTCATAAAAATGGTACTCCGTGTTACTGACATGTACGTTCCTTGGGCTTTGAAAGTCTTTAACCATCTGGTTGGTTTACTTCTCTTCTTTGTAAAGCATAGAGAAACATGTAAATTTCAATTTGCATTCATTTCATGGAGTATATATATATATATATATTGAGAAATCTCTGTGGATTCCTGAAATGCTTTAAGATGAGTTTAAGATTTTAATAGTTTACCTTTAAGAATAATGATTTGCTACTATGGGTTAATGTCGTGGACCGTCTTAGTCGGTTATAGGTCCTTGGGGCTGGGAGTTTTTGAAGCATTGGTGGGCAGAAGATAGGCGAGTGACAAACAGTCCAACTCAGGGGACGTTTGAGTCTGAGTGATTAAATTCATTAAACAAGCTATCAAACATAAAGTATTGAGACTACCCAGTTCCCCAATAGTTGCCCAGTCAGTGCGAGATAATTTTAAAATCTGAAGTTACACTGAACATCTCATCATCTGCAGTTTCTCAAATGTAGCTCCAATGATACCTAAGATTTCTGCATGCAGTAAATGCGACCAATGTTTAACTGAATATTAACAATTAACCTTGTGCTGTGGGTGCATTAACGCCTGATGATTTACAGGAAAGTTGGATGTATTGAAGCTATCTTCCACATTCCTGGTGGTGATTTTGCTCAGATAGCTTGTTACTCATGAACAGGGTCACTCTCTGTCACTTCACTGCCAGTAAAGACCTAACAGGGCTCACACTCCAGAGCCCAGCTTCTCACTCACTTTGAGGTGCCATAACTAGCTAATTTTGCCCATCTTCTACAGCTCAGTCTGGAATGGTTGCCTACATTACTCAGGTACACATGCATGTCTTATTGAAGAAGAGTCTTCAGTTTTGAGTCATCCAAGTTTAAACTTAAATCCTGAAAATGGAAAACTCTCCAAGAAAGGAAATATAATTTTTATTGCATTTATATGCCAAGTGGTGATTTTCATAAAGTCAGGAATATATAAATTACCATAAATTTCCTGTTTAAACAAACTTTTCTCCATCTCTAAACCCACTAGCAAAAGGCTAAATATTTCAGACTCCACAGTTTTAATATATTTAGCCCCTGAGCATATTTAAGAGTTTATATATTTTATGAATAGGAAGATTACTTACTCCTTTCTCTTGCCTCTTCTTGGTACAATTCAGTAGTGCTGTAGTTAAAATGTTTTTAATTTTTTTTTGAATTCTGCCTATCTATATATTTAGAGTCTGCAGAGATGATTAATACAATTGATTTCCTTAAAACTCAAGAGTTTATACAAACTTGTCTAAAATTCATCATTTTAAACATTTTTAATATTAAAGGTTACCTGAGCCCTAAATGTCCCCCCCAAAAAAGGAAAAACCCTACATTTGAAATTTTAGAAAAACAAAGAAAGTCAAAGAAATTTTTCGTTTTGTTTGTTTCCATTTTTCCGTACATTTTATTTTTAAAAATTTACTATGATTTATTCAGATTACATCCCAATTGATATCCTTTCACTTGTATCTTCCCAGTCCCACCCTCACTCCCTTTTCCACCCTATTTCCTTTCCCTACATCTTGAACAGAAGGGGAACTCCTCTCCAACCATATGACCACAGCCTATCATCCAGATAGCCTGTTTCCCCTTCTTCTGTGTGCCAGCCTAGACTCCCCACCAAAAGGAAGTGAGCTAATTGGGGACACCAGTGTTCAGGTCAGAGGCAGTCCCTGCTCCCGTCACAACTGTGGAGAGTGAGCTGTCCATTGGCTATAACTGAACAGGGCTCTATGTTCACTGCAAGCACTGTTCTTGGTTGGTGCAGTTTGAACAAGGCCTCCTGCATCCAGATCCACCAGCCTTGATGGTCTCCTTGTGAGGATCGTAAACCCTCTGGGTCCTTCCATCCCCCAACTATTCCATACCACTCTCAGCACTCTGCCCAGACTCTGGGTGCATTATTTTTAATTCCTTGTTTTATTTTTATTTTTACCCAGGGATGAAAACAAATTGCTAGTGGAGAGAAAATTGTCAGTTATATCAGTGGAATGTCCAGATACAGGAAAAGCTAGGATTTTGAGGTTTTAAAGTATTGAGAAGGGAAGAAATCTCCATGCAATATGCAGAGTGTTGTATCTAGGTATGTTTCAGCAGCCTTTTTTTTTTTCTTAGTGATACAGTTGAATCATTGAAGTTGCTTTCTTTCACCCTTCTCCTTCATACTTCTAAAAATATACCTGCAACCCCATTTTCAGAGTAGGATAATCTATTTTTTAATATGGGCATTCTAGTATCATTACCTTTTAAAATAGTCATGGAAACAAATTTCTCTGTGAATAGCTAAATGGGATCAAATGACCTAAGATATCAAATATGATGAGAATTTTAGAAAATATATGTACTGAAAATATGGGGGATGGATAAGAGAGAATCATAAAAGAACACAATGAACACCTCTCCTGGGGACTTCTTTAGGCTGTGCGTTTAATTGAAAAAAAAAAAAGTTCATACCCACTGGAAGGCCTAGAACATTAAAGTCCATGGATCTTCACCATGGGTTGCACCCTGAGTTATGTATGCACGTATGGCAGCAGACCTGGACTTTGAAGTATAAAACACATATGCTAGAGACACTTCTTTGAAATTTTTGCATGATTCTATGTGTCAGGGTTTAATAAGTCTTCCTAAAGAGATTTTCTAATACCTATTCAGTCCAGTTTACACTGGCCATATACTCATGGCTGTGGGTGTTATCCACTGGAGAATGGTCCACCTACTATCATCTGCACCGTTAAATAAAGGATTCTCTCTTCCTAGTGGCCATTAGCAGTCAACAGCCCCTCAGTTGGAGGTGTGTCATAAAGAAATGGTCTGTGGTGGACCATTGACTGGATAGGTCCAGTGCATGTGTTGTGTAGAAATAAGGGACACTAATTTGCAATGGGGTGGGAAGGCATGTCTAGGAGGAGTTAGGAGTAAGTATGGAGTGTGAATGTGATCAAAATGCATTGTATCCAGGTATGAAATCTTCAAACTGAGTAAAACATATTACAAATGGCATTCTATTAACTGAAGCTCTCAGCTTGAAAGAAAAATGGCAGAAATGTATGGTTACCTATAAAAGAACATTTAAACAGACATCTTCATGTGGCAGATAAGGACGTACCATGGACTATTTTGACACTACTCTTTCCAGCTTGTGAGACATAGCACTTTCTTTTTTTTTATTAATTTATTCATATTACATCTCGATTGTTAGCCCTTCCCCTGTTTCCTCCCATTCTTCCCTCCCTCCCACTTCCCCTCTTTTCCCCTCCCCTATGTCTGTGATTGAGGGAGACCTCCTCCCCCTATATATGCTCTTAGAATATCGAGTCTCTTCTTGGTAACTTGCTATCCTTCCTCTGAGTGCCGCCAGGCCTCCCCATCCAGGGGACGTGGTCAGAAAAGGGGCACCAGAGTTCATATGAGAGTCAGATCTCACTCTCCACTCAACGGTGGAGAATGTCATGTTCGTCGGCTAGGTCTTGGTAGGGGTTCGAAGCTTACTGCCTATATTCTCCTTGGCTGGTGCCTTAGTTTGAGGAGGACCCCAGGACCCAGATCAAATGGATTGACCTAGAAATTATCATAATGAGTGAGTTCACCCAGAAGCAAAAAGAGACAAATGGTATATACTCACTTATATCAAAACACTAGTCCAAGGGATACGTACCAAGAAAAACTTTACTTACCAAGAAAGTGGGTCAGAGGAGAGGACATCCTATTGAAACTTTAGGTGAGAGTAGCATGGAAGAATGGGGAAATAGTAAGACCCACAGGGTCCTGGAAACCCACGAGACATAGCACTTTCATGTGCAACAAATGACTCCGAAATATAAAAACACATCTCATGTACAGATCATCTGAATCTCATCACTTGAAGGCCTGACCATATAACAATAGTACAAACTCCTATTTTCATTCCAGCCCATCGCCATAAACAACAACTCAGTACACATAATAATTACCTTGGTCTTTGTAACAAATTAAAAAGGGTTTCTTGTCTATATTTATGGGGAGTAGATACTCAGTAACATGAAGAATGCATTGTATACACTGTATCTGGTTCAATGCAGGACAGAACATAGGAAACTCAGACTCATTTTATGAATTTATCTCTTTTCTCACACTCTTCATGTACTCACTTCTAGCATTCTGCTTTCTAAAATTCTTCCTCATCTATTTGGAGAGCTGGGAGAGACAGGCCCATGATTAAGAGCACTGATTGCTCCTTAAAGGATTCAAGTTCAATTCCCAGAACACACATGAAGGTTCACTACCATCTGTAATTCTAGTTCCAGGGACCCAACACCAACATCTGGCCTCCACAGGTACCAGCAAGCATGTGGTGCATAGACATGCAAGCAAAACACCAATACATATAAAATAACTTAAAACATAAAATACTCTAAACATCTATTTGTGGAGAAGGAAATGAAATTAACTTTATGCCGAAGTGTCTCGAACTTAGCTGTAACTAAAAGCAATTTAGCTAATTAGTTACAGATTTGGGGTTAATGAATATTAGAACTCCTTAATATTTGATACCACCTGATCGTGTGGTAAATCTACAACTCATTATGTTTGAGCACAGAAAATGGATATATTTAATTACATGCATGAGAAAAGGTCACAGGTAGACTGGGTAGTTCATCACTGAATCTGGCCTTAAACCTTATGGAAGTGTAGAAAAAAATTAAACCCCACTCTGTTTACTAAGGTCATGTCTTTTATTTCTAAATATCCAGGCGTGGATAGTCAAGAATGTCCATTATCTGTAGTCTCCAATAATGTCTATGGGTAAATGAATTATGAGACGCCCTCCTAGACGACAGAAGTATTCAGAAGAGGAGGCTGGGAGTTTTCACAGATCCCAACACACTCCCTCAATAGCAGAGAAGCAGACAGCCAAACACCCAAGTCCTTTTTGTTTCGATATCAAAGTTGTTTTTTTTTTTTTTTTTTAAAGTTCATGTTTGTCCTACTTAAAGTGTGTGCATTATTCACTCCATTTTCTTAAAATAAAATTCCTTAGGAAACCCCTTCACAAGGGGCCTTTGACTCATCCTCCTTTAACTATGAGCAAAACTTTGGCTCTTCTCAATTCATGCCCTTGGCTTCTACCTCTGAAAATGTTGCCACAGCTGGCCCTTACTTTCCCCTGAAGTTTCAGATTCACTTTTTTTTTTTTAACTGCTCTGGTGTTTTATCCTTTTGGAATTTTTCTCCATCACATTTGTCATTCAAAAAAATGAAAGAAAAAGATAAGGAATGAGAAATAGGTGGAAGAAAACTGAGCTAACTTCCAGTTTTTAAAGACTTCTTGTAACCAGGAGAGCCAGATCTTAGTGGCATCTGCATAATGCTTTTTTTTTTTTTAGATATGTAACTGAGGATTCCAAGATAGTGTCTGTTTATACAGATGAATAATCCCATATTTCACATCTATCCCTGAATGAATGGCTTACTCAGACACAAATTGGTTGGTTTTCAAAAGCTATGGAGCTGAGAGGAGTGATGCATTCATTCTGCCAACAAATATGCCTGACCTTGTATCCAGGATTTCGGGGTTAAGCTTGCAGAAGTGGCCAAAGTTCCTGACACAAGCCTTTTTTTTTTTTCTTTTCCTAGTAGGCAGACACACTAAATGTGTTATATCACACACAAAATCAGTGTAGAACTGACAGGACAGAAAAATTCATATTGTAAATAATTCTTATTTCAAAATGGATAAATCATTCAGTCTCTATATTTTGCCTTCACTTTTATCAGGCTACAAAGCTATCATGTACTGTAGTTGGAAAAAAGGTGAGTTGGCATCGGGCAAACTAAAGTTTTATTTTATTTCTAGGTCCACTGAATTCATAGCACTATTTTCCCCTCCTCCTTCAAAATAGAATTGTAAACAATTCATATAGTAATTATTTTTATTCTTTTTATTTTTTTCTGCCTTATTTTTATATATTCACTCTACATTTCTAATGTACCCATATCCCTCCTCTCCTCATGGTCCCACCCTCCCTCTCTCTTCCCCTTATACAGCTCCCCTACTCTTCAGAAAAGGGGAGCCATCTCACCAACCCACTCCAACACACCAAATCCCATCAGGACTGAGGGTATTCTCTTCCACTGAGGTCTTGCAACCAGCCCCATCAAAGGGAAGTTATCAGCAAGCAGGCAATAGAGATCGTGTTAGAGACACACCCTGTTCCCCTTATTAGGGGCCCCACATAAGGTCTAAGCTGCCCATCAGCTACATATATGTAGAAAGCCAAGGTCTAGTCCATGCATGGTCCTTGGTTGGTGCTTCAGTCTCTGCATGAACCCCCAACCCCATGTTCGTTGACACTTTCGGTATTCTTGTCCTCTCCTGTTCTTCCAACACTCCCCCCCACCTCCACTTTCACACAAGGATCCTCTCACTCCACCTAATGTTTGACTTAGAGTCTCAGCATCTCTTTGGATCTGATCCCAGGTGAAGCATCTCAGAAGACAGTTCTGATAGGCTCCTGTCTGAGAGCTTAGTAGAGTATCATTAAAATGTCAGAGGTTGGCTCTTTCCCATGGGGTGGAACACAGGTTGGGCCAGGGTTGAGTGGACATTCCCTCAATCTCTCTTCTATCTACTCTGTCTTTATCCCTTCGTATCTGCACGCCAGGCAAATTTTGGGTCTAAGTTTTTGTGGGTGGGTTGGTGTTTCCCTCCTTCTGCCAGAAGTCCGGTCTGTCTAGAAGGTAGGACCTTCAGTCTCCATGACCCCCACCACTAGGAATCTTAGCTAGAGCCATCCCCATATCCTCCCTGTAGCCTGCTAGCTTGTCTCAGCAATGCACTTGTCTTTCGTTTCTCTCTTTTCATCAAAACCTTCTGACCTCCAGGCTACACTCGTGCTCTCCCCACATCTGCTCTCCACTCTCATTTCCCTCTGCACTTCCTTTCCTACCCTGTTCCCTCCTCTTTATCCATTTCTGCTGTCTGTTTTATTTCCCCTTTTGAGTGAGATTGCTCAACTGTACTCATAGTAGCGTCATTCAAAAATAACCGGAAACTGGAAACAACCCAGATGTGCCTCAACTGAAGAGTGGACAAAGAACATGTCGTACATTTTCACAGTGGAATATCACCCAGCTATTAAAAACAAGGAAATCACGAAATATGTCGGCAAATGAATGGGACTAGAAAATATCATCCTGAGTAAGGATGCCCAGACCCAGAAAGACACATATAGTACGTACTCACTTATAAGCAGATATTAGTGCTATATTACTGTGTATCCATGCTACAATTCACAGATCCTAAAAAGCTGAGTTAACAAAGTGGGCCCAAGGGAGGATGCTTGAATCTTATTTTTGAGAGATTATTATTAAAACATTTCTCCTTTTCCTTCCCTCCGTCTAAGCCTTCCCAAATACTGTCCCCTACATTCTTTCACATTCGTGGACTACTTTTTCATTACTTGTTATTGAATTATATATGCATATATATGCATATGTATAGTATATATGCATATATATGCATATATATATATACACACACATATGAGCCATACATATTTTTAAATACAGCTATTCAGTTCATATAATGTTATATGTGTGTTTTCAGGGATGACCATATGGCACTGGAAACCAATTGATGTTCTCTTCTCTGGGGCAAAACCTCTCTAACTCCCAACTTTTCTTCATTGCTTATAGTCTGTTGTGTATGGGTGAGACTTCTAGGGATGTTCTCCATCTATGTTGGCACCATTTCCACTGGTGTTGTCCCTGCTCAGTTCATGTTTCGGCAGTTATGTTGGCAAGACTTCTTGGGTGTAACTTCTAACTTTTGTTAAGAGACACAATATTACACCAAACTCCCTAATCCTCTGATTATTACAAGAAAAGTGGCCTATGCAAAGCACACATACAATGGAGACCTTGTCCTTCTTATACTTCCTTCCTCCCTTGAACTATAGCAAACATGGAGTGATAGTCAGCATCCAACTTTGACAGAACCCTCTTTCTTTATTAAATTTACAATCCCAATATGTACCACATATATGGATAACACAAGAGAACTGATAAAGCACAAAGAAATTATTTTATTTAAAATATTTAATGAGTTTTAAAGCACGATTTAAATGATCCTTTTTTTGTTTATTCTTCTGAGAATTTCATATATGAATACTGTATATCGCCATCCCATTTCCTATCCTCTCTATAATTCCTACCACATCCCTAATACTTGTTCTCACAATCATCTTTTATTCTTTAATAATATATATATAACTTTAAAATAATACTTGTCATTTAATGCCAGGCCTGTTGGTGCACACTTTTAATCCCAGCATTCCATACTTTGGAGGCAGAGGCAGAAGGATCTCTTAGTTCATTGTCAGCTGGTCACATAGTGAGTTCCAGGACAGAAAGAGAGCTATGCAGAGAGATCCTATCATAACTTCCTCCCCCACACAAGAAAATATTAGGTTTTTAAGAGTTTTTTTTTTAGACAATATGTCCTGAAAACATACATCTTACCCCCAGATCCTACCCTGGATACCCAGTTTTCCATAACTTTTATTTAAATCCTTCAAGAGAAATTTGTTCTTCCTAAACATTCATGGGTGGGTGGTCCTCCACCAGATAGTGATTGACCAACTAAAGGTTACTCTGGGTGGTCCTCCACCAGATAGTGATTGACCAACTAAAGGTTACTCTGGGTGGTCCTCCACCAGATAGTGATTGACCAACTAAAGGTTACTCTGGGTGGTCCTCCACCAGATAGTGATTGACCAACTAAAGGTTACTCTTCCAGAGAAACTGTCTCCCTATACCGGTAGTCAATAACTGTCAATATTTCCATAGTCCAGGGAAGGATTTGTGGCCAACTTTTCTTTGCTGCCATTTTGTCTGACCTGAACTTACTATCACAACCACTGAGCTCATATGTGCAAGGACCTTCTGTCTTTTTGTGTTCAGAAGATGTCTCCTTCTGGTCATCCACCTGAGGGTCATACATTCTATTCCCACCTCTGCAATGATCCTGAATTGGGAGAGCGATTGTGGTGTGTGTATTTCAGAATTGAGCATTCTGCAGTCTCTTGATCTCTGTACCTTGGGCAGATGTGGGTCACGGTGCTTATTGCTGTCTACTGGGAATAGAATCTTCCCAGGTAAAGGATGAGAGACGCATTAATGTATAGGTATAACTGTAAGTCATTAGGAAAGAGTTTAATACCATGTACATTTAGCAGCATGATAGCAGTAGGTTCTCTGTTAGGGCATTTCTAGCCATAGGTACTTTGAGGAGGAATGCCTTGAGTGGATGCAGCAGTTGTCAATAAAGCGCTGTTTAGCCAATCAGCTGGGCAGAAGGAGAGGAAGTGGAAGGCGGGACTTCCACAGGAGGTGGGAGGAGCCTGGAGGGGTTGATTGTTAAGAGTTGACAGTTGACAGTTGACTGGAAGCCTTCTTTAACTGTAACAGTTATTAGCCTGACAATGGTACCTGGTGTGGTTTTCATCCTGTGAAACCGTGGTTATATCCAATCAAAAAGTGCTTGGTAACTCCAGTGACTTCTGTGGGCATATTGCACAAGTGGGCATATCTTTTCAAGCCAGTCATTAATGTACTACCCCCAAGAGCTCATTGCTAGGAATGACTATCGCTTCTCTCCTCTTGCCACTTGCATACCATCCTCTGTCACTATAATAGCTAGACATTAGGTGCAAAGCTCCCAAGACTTTACCAGCTTGAATTGGCCACATGCTATGACTGAAGCATCTTCAGGAATAGATTCTTACTGTCAAATTCTGGAGGGTAGCCACAAGCAATGATAATAGAATACAATGTATTAGAATCTACGGAGTCTCAGTTTTCAACCACTCTAAAAGAAGTCACTCTTGTTTGTCACAGGAATTTTAATTTACTTGCCTCTAATGTCTAGTTGCAGATTGTTGTCCTGTTAGAGGTACTTCATTTTAACTCCTTGATATTATGTGGTGTGTGTGTGTGTGTGTGTGTGTGTGTGTGTGTGTGTGTGTGTGTGTGTGTGTATTTAAGCATACTATATATGAAGATGAAGCTTCTACATTACTCAATTTCCATGTCTATGTCAGAAAGGTCTTTATTGTCATTTATCCCTCTGCCTAGTCCCCCTTCTGCCATATGATATACTGACCCCAACTTAACCTTTTAACTCTTCTTGTTTTGTTTTTCTCTTTAAGAATGTGTTCTGGGCCAGGCTTACATTTGGACATAGGCTCTCCTCTTGATCACTCAATAAAGGAATTCATTCAAAAGAGGCTAGTAATTACTGGAAGGGTATGCAGGTGCATACTGGCAAACTTAGGTGTGTTCAATTTGTGGCTGTTTACCAAATGTCACACCTACAATCCACAGATATTTCTGCACAAATTGCACTTCAATAAATCTGCATGTGGAGGCTGGTAGGATAGCACAACAAATAAATGCATTTGACAACAAGCCTGATAACTAGGTAGAAGGTGATAATGGGCTCCTAGAAGTTTTCCGCTGACACCATGTGTGCACTGTGGCATGCATGCTTGTGTGTACACACACACATGCACATATACATACACATGCACATACACATACATATACACGTACACATACATGTATATATGTATATTTGTGTTGTGTAATTCAAGAGTATACAATGTAGATTTAAAGAAAATGAACTCATTTTGAGACTTAAGAATGTGCCTTTTAAGAGACAGAATAGTCTTACTCTTCCTTATAAAGCATAGGATATATACTGAAAAAAAAAACGTGGACAAATATTCGGTGGTGGATGGACTTGTGCGCTGCAGAAGGATTTAAACATATTTCCCATTTTCTTCTAATGAAAACTGTGATGATCTGGCAGCTGAGCAGTGCTGAATATTTAGAGAACACTTACAGTAAAGGTTATCCCAACCACCACCACTTGAAGTCCATTCGAGGACTTCTCTCTGAAGAACAGAAAAGAGAGGACAATTGATGGCAACTTACAAGAGAGCATGCTCGGGCTTGTTATCAAGTCAGCAGGTGGGTTTTCACATGATATAACACACTCAGTTTACTTGGCATGAGTCCAGTGTGAAAGCCCATGTCATGGCAGAGCATGGCTCTGTCTTGGGAAAGCACAGATGAGTGTGTATTCATTAAGATGCATTCTAGAGCAGGAAAAGGAGCCTGTTAAAATCTAGAATGCATACTGTATTGTGATATAACAAATGCTGTTCTTACTACCTAGTTCTTTTCCTTTTTGCTAAAATAAGTATTTTTTTTTATTCAGAATTTTATACTGAGAAGGACTATGTAATAAATCTCAAGGATGTGAAGATATCAATGTCTTGCATATTGGCAAATCCCATATATGTTTTATATTTTATTTTATTTTTTTAAATTTGTTCCTTTATGTCCCCGATTGTAGCCCCCTCCCTCATCATCTCCCAGTCTCTGCCCCTCCCCCTAGTCTTCAGAATGGGACCCTCCTCCCCCAACATCTGACCTAATCAGCCTAACAAGTCTCATCTGGACTGTGTATATCCTCTTCCTCTGTGGCCTGGTAAGGCCTCCACGCCAGGGGAACGTGATCAAGGAGTGGGTACCAGAGTCCATGCCAGAAGTAGTCCCCACTCCCCATATTGTGGGACCAACAGGGAGACTGCATTGCTTATCTACTATATCTGAGCAGAGGGTCTAGGCCCTCACCATACACGGGCCTTGATTGATGCATCAGTCTCTGCAGCACACGCCTCCTCTGTCAAGATTTGTTGGCTCCATTGATCTCCTTGTGGCACTCCTGTACACTACAAGTTCTTCTATCCCCCCAACTCTTCCATAAGACTCTCTGTGCTTCACACTGAAGTTTGACTGCAAGTTTCAGCATCTGTTTGAATCCCCTGCTGGATGGATTCTTTCAGAGAACCTCTATGGTAGGCTTTCTTTCTGTTGCTTCTCTTCAGCCGCTGCCAGTGTCTATTCTGTTTGCTGTCTGAATGAGAATTAAGCATTCTCACTAGGTTCTTTCTTGTTATTTAGCTTCTGTGGGTCTGTGTATTGTAAGGAGATTATCCTGTATTACGTGGCTAACATCTGCTTATAAGTGCGTGAATTTCATACCAATTTCCCTTATGAACACTGATGCAAAAATACTCAATAAAATATTTTCAAAGAAAATCCAAGAACACATCAAAAATATCATTCACCATGACCAAGCAGGTTTCTTCCCAGGCATGGAGAGGTGCTTCAATATACAAAAATCTAACAATGTAATCCATCATATGAACAAACTAAAAGAAAAAAAACCACATCCTTAGATGCTGAAAAAGCATTTGAAAAAACTGCACACCCATTCATGTCAAAAGTCTTGGAGAGTTCATGGATACAAGGCATGCACCTAAACATAGCAAAGGCAATATACATCAAGTCCATATCCAACAGTAAGTTAAACGGAGAGAAACTTAAATCAATTACAATGAAATCAGGAACTGGACAAGGCTATCCAGTCTTTCTGTATCTCTTCAATATAATACTTAAAGTCCTAGCTAGAGCAATAAGACAATTAAAGGAGATCAATGGGATACAAATTGGAAAAGAAAGAGGTCAAAGCATAACTATTTGCAGATGATATACTATACATAAATGTCCCTAAAAATTCTACCAGGGAACTCCTACAGCTGATAAACGCCTTCAGCAAAGTGTCTGGATACAAAATCAACTCAAACAACCAGTAGCTCTCCTTTATACAAAAGACAAAGTGGCTGAGAAAGGAATTAGGGAAACTCCCTAGTTCTTGTTCAGAATTTGTAATACCCTTACATTTTCTGAAGTGATAAATGGGAAACATAATGTTTTTGTTTCTCATAAGAAGGTCCTTCAGGTCTTAGTTGAGTTTTGTGCTGAGGATATGACTTTTGTGAAACTGTGAGAAACAAGGAGTTGGTTGCCAAGGAAACTAACCAGATTCTTATAGAATAGAGGATTTTTGCTCCACCCTCCAGCTTCTGGGAAATGGAAGAGACTGGGGATGGCTATTATCACTCATAACCAGTATTCTAAACAATCATGCTAATGTACTGAAAGCTTCATCAAAATCCCTCAGAGGCAGACTTGAGAGATTCTTAGCTCCCAAACACATATAGGTGCTAGACCTTGCTCTGGGTCTCTTCTATCTACCTTACTTTTGTAAAAAAAAAAAAAAAAAATAATGCCAATAAATGTTTAGGGGGAATTCTAGAATGTTTTTAAAAGAGAATAATGTAGATGCATCCACTACATAGCCCGTCAGTCAGAAGCACAAGTGACAATCTGAAATTGTGAGTATCCTAGACGGCCATAGTAGGTGAAGCGGTGTTGTGACACAGAGCCAGAATACCTAACTTCTTCACCTCCCCTAATCCTGCAGAAAGTGTTATAACGGAGTCAAACTGTGGAACGTTGAACTAGAAATTATCATAATGAGTGAGTTCACCCAGAAGCAAAAAGAGTTAAATGGTATATACTCACTTATATCGAGACACTAGCCCAAGGGGTACATCCCCATAGAAAACTTTACCTATCAGGAAAGTGGGTCAGAGGGGAGGACATCCTATTGAGACTTTAGGTGTGAGAAGCCTGGGAGAATGAGGAAATAGAAGGATCCAGAGGGTCCTGGAAAACTACAGGCGGGTCTCGGCCCTGGGGTCCTCCTCAAACTATGACACCAGTCAAGGAAAATATAGGCAGTAAGCTTCGAACCCCTTCCCAGACTAGCCGATGGACAGGACATTCTCCACCGTTAAGTGAAGAAGGAGATCTGACTTTCACACAAACTCTGGTGCCCCATATTTGACCATGTCCCTTGGATGGAGATGCCTGGTGGCACTCAGAGGAAGGATAATAGGTCATCAAGAAGAGACTCGATACCCTATGAGCATATACAGGGGGAGGAGGTCTCCCTCAGTCACAGACATAGGGGAGGGGAATGGGGGGGAAGCGGGAGCGAGGGATTGGAGAATACAAGGGATGGGCTAACAACTGAGATGTAATTTGAAGAAATTAATAATAAAAAGAGGAAAAAAAGAAGTTGTATGTCTACAAGTGTATAGAAAAAATAGTTTATGTTACTCAGAAACACTAGAAATAGATAGGTAGATAGATGAGAGATAGACAGATAATGGATAGATAGATAGATAGATAGATAGATAGATAGATAGATAGAGCTACATATGATGAAAAACACACATTAAGAAAAATGGGAACAACAGATTGGAGCAAGGGTTCTCTACTTATGGCTCACTGTTGTACAGTTTCATTAATCAGCACAATGGTCAACCATGATTTAAGGGTTAAATAAACATCATCTATGACATTCTAAATTATTTTAAAATTATAGATCATCAGTCTCATTTCTTCCAAAAGGAATTAAGAAATGAATCAAAATTGTGAAATACATCTTGGCTCTGATAAATGATTTATCATCTGAAGATTATTCATTCCTAAATTATTATATTTTGTTTCTGATGTAATTTCTATGCACAGAATGATAGTTGAATTATATTTAGAGTAAATACTGAGGCATATTCCCTATAAATGTTTGATTATCTTCTATTTTATGGGTGGAATGTGCAATGCTCCTTAGGTTCATATTTTTAATACCTAGTTGCCACCTTATAATGCTGTTTTTCAGAGATTATGTATTCCTAATGTCACAGGACTTGACCTGGTGGCCATAGTCTCTGCATCAGTGCCATCAAGGCCACAGTCTAGGCCTGCTTCCCTTTTAGCTCTCTACTCTTAATCCATTAAGATAAGAGCCTCCTGTTACCATGGACAAAGCTGCCAAAGATGCCATGCATTTCTCATGATGACGAAATTCTTGCTCTGTAACGTTGAAACAAAAGAGATCTCTCTTCTCTTGAGTTGTTTCTATCAGATGGCTGGTTGCATCCATAGGAACAACTACTGATGTAGGTTTTCAGGAAAGCACACAGGGTATTCTTTCTATTTTTAAGTTCACTAATTTAAAGAAAGTCTCTTTTCTTCTAATGATTACCCTTCACAGTTGACCATAAGGCAGCCTATTCAAACCCTTCAGATGTCCCAAGGACAGTGCTGAATCTGTGCAGAGCATGGAGCCACAGTGTTGGTTTGGGGTCTATTAAGTAGGAAAGACAGTACACTATTGCACCTGTTCTCCTGACAGGCTTGTGTTTCCACAGTGCGACTCCAGCTTCGTCCTAAGTAAGTCACACAGAGAGGCTATGAGAGGAACAGACCATGGTGAGGCATGTTACAATGGGCACAAAAGAAAAGACAACACTGATATGTCCTATACCTTCTCAGCTCAGTACTCTATTAGTGCACCAGCCATGTGTTAACCACCTTAGGTGTTTCAAGCCAGTTGAAGCCCTAGCTAACTCTTCCTCTAGTCCTTATCAAGTGAAGCAAAACTAAATTGTAGGGCCTGAGAAATCATGGCACGAGAATAATGTGGTCGATATACTTAGCCATTAAGTTTTGAAGGAATTTGTTATTTAGCAACAACTCATGAAATTTATCAAGACTAGGGCTACTTCATATCTTCAACTGTAGGGATTAAAGAGGAAGTGTACAAGCCATCTTTAGGCGACACATAGTAATAAAAAGCCTCTGTCCCTACCTCAGTTCTTCAGATATATTAAGTTATGATCTTACTATGTCAGTGGTAGAATTAGCTAAGGAGTTAATTAGCATGGCTATTTTAATAACAGTTCATCCCAAGTCATTTCCCTTCATCAGAATAATGATGCTGAGCTTCAGCCATTAAGTCTTACCTGATTATGTGACAATATTATCCATGACCAGGGAAACATACTCTCTCTCTCTCTCTCTCTCTCTCTCTCTCTCTCTCTCTCTCTCTCTCTCTCTCTCTCTCTCTCTCTCTGTATATATATATATATATATATATATATATATATATATATATATATATATATATATGTGTGTGTGTGTGTGTGTGTGTGTGTGTGTGCGCGCACACATATATATACACATATATATTCACTATATCAGAAACACATAGGCTGCATTATTATAACCTAAGTACTTTAAGATAAGTATTTGCTTTGGTATTATAGTGAAAGATTATACATTCTTCAGTAGAGGAGGATTTACTCAGTAAGATCCCAAGCCAGCATCATTACAGTTATGCCCGTGTGAACAAGGAGGGTCTCTGAAGTCGATCCTTTCTCTTTTTTCTCAGATTTGAATTCACCTTCTTTTATTCTCTTTCCATTTCGTACACTAAATGGCTCTTCTAGTCTATTTTGTTTTAAGGAAAATAAATGTACCAATCTCGTCTGCTCACTCTCAGATCCAAATGCACAAAGCCTTTTACACAAAGATGTGTTAAATAATTCAATGAGAAGATTATTATTGCAATGAATTTTTAAAATGGACATGGTATATCTCTAATACTCTTGTGTAAAGCCTGTTTAATTCTATAATCCCATTGAATGCACTGTTCTTAAACAAGAGCACTCTTAATTTGTGTGTGTGTGGGGGGGGGGTTCTCTTTTCTGTTTAGAAACATAATAACAGTTCAGAAACCTTTGTTAAGAAAACATTAACTCTATTGGCAGACTCTTAAGGAGAATATTATAAACACAGAATTCACATGTATGTAATTTGTTAATATATTTATAACAGGATAGAGTTAGGTAATCTCGGATCTTTCAATGTTAATTAAAAAGCTGATAACTTGATAGCTATTAATACTTAATTAGTGGGGCTAATGATCCTGTAGTTGAGCCTTTGTCATTTACTAATCACCTAATTATGTCACTATCTTGATGTCAGGCAACCCTTTGTCAGCAGCACTTCCTGAGTCAGGAGGCCCTCTGCGCTTTAGACAGTGTATCCTTCAGCTATGGGCCCACCATTTACATCCTTATCTGGGGATTTCAAGGCAGTCAGAACCACTGCCTTTGACTCCACTCCCTAAGGAATTTTTGCTGTCAGGGATTTTCCTGCCTTCCTAAATCAAAGATGTAATTTCTAATTTTTCAATGAAAACTATATACTTGTAGAGAAATAAAAATGGAATGCCTCAAGATACATCTAATGGGATTAAATTGCTTTAACTAAGTTTAACCCAGGGTAACCTTAGAAAAGTGAATGATGAGTGTCCAGAGGATTGAAGTCAAGCGGGTGAAGAATGGCTTCAAACACTGGTTAATATATTTTATGATAGGAATCCATAGACACATGGGCACTGTGTGGAACGGTGCTAGGGTGCTAGCACCTTATTCTGAAAACTAATACATAATGAAGGGATTTAAAAAATCTTATTACGGAACATAACTTAGGGTTGTTTTTCAAATACTTCTCTTGGAACAATAATAGAAATGAGGAATGCTAACAGGTCACATATTTCAACACGTAAAAACCAAAGCATTTAAGAAGTGCTCGTCAATTATAAAAGAACAACCATAAAATATTAAGTTAAAAGAGAACTAAGCAATCTGACTTAAACCTCAATCAAGAAATCAATATTCACATTTATAGCATTAAAGTTTTTCTGTAGTAGAGTTGTTCAACAGATAATCCTTCAACTCATCAATTTATAGCAATGTCCATTTATCCTTTAATTATGAAAAAAAACAGGTCTGAGAGTCAGCTGGTCTTAAGCTGGGCTTAGGTCCAAACTGTGGATTTAGATTCAAGTTGACTTTTATCATCCCAGTCTGTAACCTAAGATTAGAAAAAAAAAAAAAAAGTAAAAACTGGCACTATTTGTAGCACAAATTTTTATGGCAGAAGGTAGGAGTTCAAAAGCCTGGGAGAATGCCAACACACTGAAAACCTTAGCATCCCATGCTATGCCTTGTCCCATCTCTCTCTCTCTCTGCAGGCTTCTTGGCAATATGAAGGCCAAATTTAATACTAATATAGTAGAGATGTATACTTCTCTTAAGCGGTTATTTTCTGAACAGTTGTAAACCTACAACATCACACATACATAAAAGGAAACAGCCATGCATTATGTATTTACCCCTGTGAGCTCAATGAGAAGCACAGAATCCAACCCACAGAATATTCTAGACAAGTACATCACTGTTCTGGAAATAAAAGGAGTGGGGGCATGATGCTGATAAACATTACAGGAAAGTAGTTAGCAGACTCTAGAAAGTGACAGACAGTACACAGCAATGGCTTGTTTTATTGCATGTGCAAATTGCAAGGAAACAATAAATATGGAAGGGTAACAGATATAAAGAGAAAGCTCAGATGTGAGCAGACATCTGAAATAAATACAGTGTTTGGGCTGTTGGTGATAATTTAACACATCGAATAGAATTGTTTATGAAGCTATTGGGGCTATTTTAATAATGATTACATATCCAGTGATATTAGGAAGCAGTCATTTGTTAAGCTTAGTGAAATAACATTGTAATGTGGCATAAATAGAACATTTAAAGAATATTTAATAGAACTATTAAAGAATAAAGTGAGATACATTTCCAATTCTTCTGAGGATGGTAAAGAATAAAGGGGCATAAACGTTTCATGGGTGATGGGTATTTTAGACCACTATTCTCTTTCTCTTAATCTAGGTGTTTGGAATATTATATAACAGGCAAGCAAAGGGAGAGGAAGAAGAGGAAAAGTAGAAAGAGAAGAAAAGAGAGATAGAGAAAGAGAAGAGGATAGAAAATTGAGTGATGAGATAAGAGGAGAGGGGATGGGAGGGAAGGAGAGGGGAGCTGAGGGGAGGAGAGAAGAAGGGAAGGATTGGGAGGGGAGGGGAAGAGAAGAGAGGGGAGAGGAGAGACTAGTATGAATGCCATCAAGAGGAGCTACTTTGGAGTGGATGGGTTACTGTGACCTTTTGCCTGAATCCTAAGTGTATGCCCTGTTCTAAGTTTAATAGCTGTCCATATCAATATGAAGGTACAGTTTTAAAAACTGATGCCAACTAAACAGTGTGAGTTTCGAAGACTGAGTATTACAAAATTTCACAGCATGTTCCTTACGAAATAAGACAGTATCAGAAACCATGCCCTTATAAACCAGCAAAGTGAGATATGCTTAAATCCTCCCAACAAATAGCTCCTTTAATTATCACACATGCAGTCTACATGATGAGAGGACACATTTAACTAAGAGAAGGTGTTCTGGTTAAAAAAAAAAAAGCTTCTTTGATCCATAAACAACTCTAATTTTATTTTCTCTATGGAAAGAAACAGGGTGAGGCACAAATGTAATTGTATTTCCTTAAGTTAAATGGCAAGTGCGTGCTGAAAACACCAATATCATTTGAGATTCTCATACATTGGCAACATATTTTTAGGAGCCATGAAGAAAATAGAATTGCAATGGAACTGCCATTTTAAAAAGACAATAACATAGACGTAGGGAGCAAACATCTTCCCTGCAAGAAAAATCATATGGTTACCCCTGCATGACATCTCAGCCCATGGTGATTTATCCAAAGGAGATCATTAATTCTCCCTAGTATTTTGCAATAATAACATGCTGAAAAGCACTCAGAGGAAATATTGGCCAGAACTATCTTCCAAAATTGTTCAATGTTTTTCAGTCTTAAATTACAATGGAAAAGTGTATTGCTAGTAATGGGTTTCCAGCCTGATTTCCACATGGGCCAGGTTTTGGAGCCATTAGAAGATGAGGTGTATTAACTTGCATTGGGTACTAGACAACTTTTCTAAAAATATAAACAAACATAAAGGGCTACAAATATAAGAAAGCAATTTCATTTTTTTTTTTTTTTGCTCAGTAGACAGCAATTGTTGACATTGTTCTAATATCTCATTTATAGAAAATTCTTAAATCTACTGAGGGCGGATGATCTTCGGTGAGTGTTACTAACCATTTTGACTATAGCAAAGGTTGGTATTAATTCCTAATGGTGCTTGGTCTAGCTGTAGTATATTAGTGGAATGTCACCAAAAGGATATCAGGTTTGACATATGCCGATCTTTAAGTCATACGACTGACAATGATTAGCTAATCTTGGTCATACAGCTTAATTTCCTTGTAAATAATTTTCCCGTTCTCAGAACACTCGGTTGTCCATCCTGCTTCAAATGACTCCAGTGAAGATTCCATAGACTTAGGTCACTAGACGCTATCAAAGCAGATGCTCAAAGATTTTTTTTTCCTCAATACAAATTATTTGAAAATCGCTAAGAGTTGCAAATGAATCTTGAAAAACACTGTAAAGTATCAAAGTCAAAGGTGCATCAGGACTTTTTTTTTCCTTCGGTTGAAATAAAAAAAAAGTCTTAAATGTCTCAATAGTATTTCCCAAGGGCTATTTTACTGTGAGTAGAAAGAACTTTTCATAGGTCAAAACTAAAACTATTATACATTTTAACCTTGGTGCGGGTCTATCCAGTTCCTGAAGTCTAACTGAAGATGTGGAAATATTGTGAGATATTCTTTATCACAAGCTCCTGCCATACAGAATAGCTTAACCATGAAATTGTTTGGACTCCCAAAGGTTACAGTGAGAAAAAGTATTCTGTGAACAAAACCATAGGTACTACAAAGTGAGCAACCAGTTGCTCGTTTTAAATGCCACGGAATCTGTGCCGCTTTTTCTTCATAGCTTTGATTCACAGCCATACAATCCATATTTTATGCGCAAATGAGTGGAATCAGAGGGAATGTGTATGTTCTTTGTGTTTCTGGCACCTAGTTGCCACTTTCAGTCCAAAACACTCTCGAATCTGGCCAACTTTACTCAGCACTTTGGAAGAATCAGTCTCTCTTGGCAAGATTCTCAGTAAGTATTTTTCAGGCGCAGAGAGAAAGGTTTTGTTTACAAATTCAGATGGGAGAAAGATCAAAATCCAACTCAAAACAGTCAAAAACTCTGCACCACATGGAGTCACACCTCCAGCTTTAGAAGGAGAGCTGGCTGGACTCAGTGAGAAGGGTAACTTTCTTTTCCAAGCAGAACAGTTTTCCAGCTAGGGAACATACTAGCAGTATACTTGTACACTTGCATGGGTTGTTTTACTTCCCAGTTTCATTAATAATCCTGTGCTCTGTGATGATTTGCATACAAACACACCTGCTGCAAGTGAGTAGAGGCTAAAAACGCAGGACTCATCAAGGCTACAGGAAGATAGTCAGGCCAACTGTGTGGCCAGATCAGACTCCATCCCAGAGCTCTCCGACCTAAAGCAAATGTCCCAAGTCTGACTTAGTATCTTTCATTTCTATGAATTAAAAATGGCAGTTGTTTTCAGTTATGAACAGTTATGGGAGCCCAGCAAAATATTATTCTGTGGTGATATTTTCATCTTCTAGGGTGTTGTATTATATTTTCTTGCATTCCTGCTCATTAGAAATTCTCTTTCATGATAGTGTTTTAGTCTGTAAACTAGGCTGAAGGCTGAAGATGATGCTCCAACATTATAGAGAGTGTTGGGAGACTGTTCAGGCAGTAAACTGTCTCCATAATTTTTTTTTTTATTTTGGAAGCTGCTAATCTGCACTCTGGGTTCACTCAAGTATTTAAGTTTTATCCTGTCTCAAGTCTCTGATGGGTTTGAAGACCAGATAATTTAATCTTTAAATTAAGCTCGGTAGGTTAGAGGTTAAGATATTTTTAGATGAAGATAGATGTTTTAAGTTAATAGAAATGAGATATGATATTAATCTCCAATCAGAAATTTAGACTAGACAAGATAGGAAAGATGTTTACTTCAAGTCTGCCAAATACAAATAGCCAAATCACTATGAATGTAACATTTATATAATTCCTGATCATCTTGTGGTTCTTCCTTCTGTATGTAGTTTATTTTACCCATGAGTAATAATATAAATGTATATGTTTAAAAAAAAGAAACATTAAAAAAAAAAAAAAAAAAAAAAAAAAAAAAAAAAAAAGAAAGAGCAGCAGAGGCATTCCTTGGAGAAAACTGAATTCCCCTTTTCTGACCAGGTA